>NC_086446.1:107789003-108089003 GCF_028390025.1 Pseudophryne corroboree
TGTATTAGCAGCTACATGTACAGATCTATTGTATTAGCAGCTACATGTACAGATGTATTGTATTAGCAGCTACATGTACAGATCTATTGTATTAGCAGCTACATGTACAGATCTATTGTATTAGCAGCTACATGTACAGATCTATTGTATTAGCAGCCACATGTACAGATCTATTGTATTAGCAGCTACATGTACAGATCTATTGTATTAGCAGCTACATGTACAGATGTATTGTATTAGCAGCTACATGTACAGATCTATTGTATTAGCAGCCTACATGTACAGATCTATTGTATTAGCAGCCACATGTACAGATCTATTGTATTAGCAGCTACATGTACAGATCTATTGTATTAGCAGCTACATGTACAGATCTATTGTATTAGCAGCCACATGTACAGATCTATTGTATTAGCAGCTACATGTACAGATCTATTGTATTAGCAGCCACATGTACAGATCTATTGTATTAGCAGCTACATGTACAGATGTATTGTATTAGCAGCTACATGTACAGATCTATTGTATTAGCAGCTACATGTACAGATCTATTGTATTAGCAGCTACATGTACAGATCTATTGTATTAGCAGCCACATGTACAGATCTATTGTATTAGCAGCTACATGTACAGATCTATTGTATTAGCAGCTACATGTACAGATCTATTGTATTAGCAGCTACATGTACAGATCTATTGTATTAGCAGCTACATGTACAGATCTATTGTATTAGCAGCCACATGTACAGATGTATTGTATTAGCAGCTACATGTACAGATGTATTGTATTAGCAGCTACATGTACAGATCTATTGTATTAGCAGCTACATGTACAGATCTATTGTATTAGCAGCTACATGTACAGATCTATTGTATTAGCAGCTACATGTACAGATGTATTGTATTAGCAGCTACATGTACAGATCTATTGTATTAGCAGCTACATGTACAGATCTATTGTATTAGCAGCTACATGTACAGATCTATTGTATTAGCAGCCACATGTACAGATCTATTGTATTAGCAGCTACATGTACAGATCTATTGTATTAGCAGCTACATGTACAGATCTATTGTATTAGCAGCTACATGTACAGATCTATTGTATTAGCAGCCACATGTACAGATCTATTGTATTAGCAGCTACATGTACAGATCTATTGTATTAGCAGCCACATGTACAGATCTATTGTATTAGCAGCCTACATGTACAGATCTATTGTATTAGCAGCCACATGTACAGATCTATTGTATTAGCAGCTACATGTACAGATCTATTGTATTAGCAGCCACATGTACAGATCTATTGTATTAGCAGCTACATGTACAGATCTATTGTATTAGCAGCCTACATGTACAGATCTATTGTATTAGCAGCCACATGTACAGATCTATTGTATTAGCAGCCACATGTACAGATCTATTGTATTAGCAGCCACATGTACAGATCTATTGTATTAGCAGCTACATGTACAGATCTATTGTATTAGCAGCTACATGTACAGATCTATTGTATTAGCAGCTACATGTACAGATCTATTGTATTAGCAGCCACATGTACAGATCTATTGTATTAGCAGCTACATGTACAGATCTATTGTATTAGCAGCTACATGTACAGATCTATTGTATTAGCAGCTACATGTACAGATCTATTGTATTAGCAGCTACATGTACAGATCTATTGTATTAGCAGCTACATGTACAGATCTATTGTATTAGCAGCTACATGTACAGATCTATTGTATTAGCAGCTACATGTACAGATCTATTGTATTAGCAGCCACATGTACAGATCTATTGTATTAGCAGCTACATGTACAGATCTATTGTATTAGCAGCCACATGTACAGATCTATTGTATTAGCAGCTACATGTACAGATCTATTGTATTAGCAGCCACATGTACAGATCTATTGTATTAGCAGCCACATGTACAGATCTATTGTATTAGCAGCTACATGTACAGATCTATTGTATTAGCAGCTACATGTACAGATCTATTGTATTAGCAGCTACATGTACAGATCTATTGTATTAGCAGCTACATGTACAGATCTATTGTATTAGCAGCTACATGTACAGATCTATTGTATTAGCAGCCACATGTACAGATCTATTGTATTAGCAGCCTACATGTACAGATCTATTGTATTAGCAGCTACATGTACAGATCTATTGTATTAGCAGCTACATGTACAGATCTATTGTATTAGCAGCTACATGTACAGATCTATTGTATTAGCAGCCACATGTACAGATCTATTGTATTAGCAGCCACATGTACAGATCTATTGTATTAGCAGCTACATGTACAGATCTATTGTATTAGCAGCTACATGTACAGATCTATTGTATTAGCAGCTACATGTACAGATCTATTGTATTAGCAGCCACATGTACAGATCTATTGTATTAGCAGCCACATGTACAGATCTATTGTATTAGCAGCTACATGTACAGATGTATTGTATTAGCAGCTACATGTACAGATCTATTGTATTAGCAGCTACATGTACAGATCTATTGTATTAGCAGCCACATGTACAGATCTATTGTATTAGCAGCCACATGTACAGATGTATTGTATTAGCAGCTACATGTACAGATGTATTGTATTAGCAGCTACATGTACAGATCTATTGTATTAGCAGCCACATGTACAGATCTATTGTATTAGCAGCTACATGTACAGATCTATTGTATTAGCAGCTACATGTACAGATGCTATTGTATTAGCAGCTACATGTACAGATCTATTGTATTAGCAGCTACATGTACAGATCTATTGTATTAGCAGCCACATGTACAGATCTATTGTATTAGCAGCCACATGTACAGATCTATTGTATTAGCAGCTACATGTACAGATCTATTGTATTAGCAGCCACATGTACAGATCTATTGTATTAGCAGCTACATGTACAGATCTATTGTATTAGCAGCCACATGTACAGATCTATTGTATTAGCAGCTACATGTACAGATCTATTGTATTAGCAGCCACATGTACAGATCTATTGTATTAGCAGCCACATGTACAGATCTATTGTATTAGCAGCCACATGTACAGATCTATTGTATTAGCAGCCACATGTACAGATCTATTGTATTAGCAGCCACATGTACAGATCTATTGTATTAGCAGCCACATGTACAGATCTATTGTATTAGCAGCTACATGTACAGATCTATTGTATTAGCAGCCACATGTACAGATCTATTGTATTAGCAGCCACATGTACAGATCTATTGTATTAGCAGCCACATGTACAGATCTATTGTATTAGCAGCTACATGTACAGATGTATTGTATTAGCAGCTACATGTACAGATCTATTGTATTAGCAGCTACATGTACAGATCTATTGTATTAGCAGCTACATGTACAGATCTATTGTATTAGCAGCTACATGTACAGATCTATTGTATTAGCAGCTACATGTACAGATGTATTGTATTAGCAGCCACATGTACAGATCTATTGTATTAGCAGCCACATGTACAGATCTATTGTATTAGCAGCCACATGTACAGATCTATTGTATTAGCAGCCACATGTACAGATCTATTGTATTAGCAGCTACATGTACAGATCTATTGTATTAGCAGCCACATGTACAGATCTATTGTATTAGCAGCCACATGTACAGATCTATTGTATTAGCAGCCACATGTACAGATCTATTGTATTAGCAGCCTACATGTACAGATCTATTGTATTAGCAGCCACATGTACAGATCTATTGTATTAGCAGCCACATGTACAGATCTATTGTATTAGCAGCTACATGTACAGATCTATTGTATTAGCAGCTACATGTACAGATGTATTGTATTAGCAGCTACATGTACAGATCTATTGTATTAGCAGCTACATGTACAGATCTATTGTATTAGCAGCTACATGTACAGATCTATTGTATTAGCAGCTACATGTACAGATCTATTGTATTAGCAGCTACATGTACAGATGTATTGTATTAGCAGCTACATGTACAGATGTATTGTATTAGCAGCTACATGTACAGATCTATTGTATTAGCAGCTACATGTACAGATGTATTGTATTAGCAGCTACATGTACAGATCTATTGTATTAGCAGCTACATGTACAGATCTATTGTATTAGCAGCTACATGTACAGATCTATTGTATTAGCAGCTACATGTACAGATGTATTTTATTAGCAGCTACATGTACAGATCTATTGTATTAGCAGCCACATGTACAGATCTATTGTATTAGCAGCTACATGTACAGATCAATTGTATTAGCAGCCACATGTACAGATGTATTGTATTAGCAGCTACATGTACAGATGTATTGTATTAGCAGCTACATGTACAGATGTATTGTATTAGCAGCTACATGTACAGATCTATTGTATTAGCAGCTACATATACAGATCTATTGTATTAGCAGCCACATGTACAGATGTATTGTATTAGCAGCTACATGTACAGATCTATTGTATTAGCAGCCACATGTACAGATCTATTGTATTAGCAGCTACATGTACAGATCTATTGTATTAGCAGCCACATGTACAGATCTATTGTATTAGCAGCCACATGTACAGATCTATTGTATTAGCAGCCACATGTACAGATCTATTGTATTAGCAGCCACATGTACAGATCTATTGTATTAGCAGCCACATGTACAGATCTATTGTATTAGCAGCCACATGTACAGATCTATTGTATTAGCAGCTACATGTACAGATGTATTGTATTAGCAGCTACATGTACAGATGTATTGTATTAGCAGCTACATGTACAGATCTATTGTATTAGCAGCCACATGTACAGATCTATTGTATTAGCAGCTACATGTACAGATCTATTGTATTAGCAGCCACATGTACAGATCTATTGTATCAGCAGCCACATGTACAGATCTATTGTATTAGCAGCTACATGTACAGATCTATTGTATTAGCAGCTACATGTACAGATCTATTGTATTAGCAGCTACATGTACAGATCTATTGTATTAGCAGCTACATGTACAGATGTATTGTATTAGCAGCTACATGTACAGATCTATTGTATTAGCAGCCACATGTACAGATCTATTGTATTAGCAGCTACATGTACAGATGTATTGTATTAGCAGCTACATGTACAGATGTATTGTATTAGCAGCTACATGTACAGATCTATTGTATTAGCAGCCACATGTACAGATCTATTGTATTAGCAGCTACATGTACAGATCTATTGTATTAGCAGCCACATGTACAGATCTATTGTATCAGCAGCCACATGTACAGATCTATTGTATTAGCAGCTACATGTACAGATCTATTGTATTAGCAGCTACATGTACAGATCTATTGTATTAGCAGCTACATGTACAGATCTATTGTATTAGCAGCTACATGTACAGATGTATTGTATTAGCAGCTACATGTACAGATCTATTGTATTAGCAGCCACATGTACAGATCTATTGTATTAGCAGCTACATGTACAGATCTATTGTATTAGCAGCCACATGTACAGATCTATTGTATTAGCAGCCACATGTACAGATGTATTGTATTAGCAGCTACATGTACAGATGTATTGTATTAGCAGCTACATGTACAGATGTATTGTATTAGCAGCTACATGTACAGATCTATTGTATTAGCAGCTACATGTACAGATCTATTGTATTAGCAGCTACATGTACAGATCTATTGTATTAGCAGCCACATGTACAGATGTATTGTATTAGCAGCTACATGTACAGATATATTGTATTAGCAGCTACATGTACAGATGTATTGTATTAGCAGCCACATGTACAGATGTGTTGTATTAGCAGCTACATGTACAGATCTATTGTATTAGCAGCTACATGTACAGATCTATTGTATTAGCAGCTACATGTACAGATCTATTGTATTAGCAGCTACATGTACAGATCTATGGTATTAGCAGCTACATGTACAGATGTATTGTATTAGCAGCTACATGTACAGATCTATTGTATTAGCAGCTACATGTACAGATCTATTGTATTAGCAGCTACATGTACAGATGTATTGTATTAGCAGCTACATGTACAGATGTATTGTATTAGCAGCTACATGTACAGATCTATTGTATTAGCAGCCACATGTACAGATCTATTGTATTAGCAGCTACATGTACAGATCTATTGTATTAGCAGCTACATGTACAGATCTATTGTATTAGCAGCCACATGTACAGATCTATTGTATTAGCAGCCACATGTACAGATCTATTGTATTAGCAGCCACATGTACAGATGTATTGTATTAGCAGCCACATGTACAGATCTATTGTATTAGCAGCTACATGTACAGATGTATTGTATTAGCAGCTACATGTACAGATCTATTGTATTAGCAGCTACATGTACAGATCTATTGTATTAGCAGCCACATGTACAGATCTATTGTATTAGCAGCTACATGTACAGATGTATTGTATTAGCAGCTACATGTACAGATGTATTGTATTAGCAGCTACATGTACAGATCTATTGTATTAGCAGCTACATGTACAGATGTATTGTATTAGCAGCTACATGTACAGATCTATTGTATTAGCAGCTACATGTACAGATCTATTGTATTAGCAGCCACATGTACAGATCTATTGTATTAGCAGCTACATGTACAGATGTATTGTATTAGCAGCTACATGTACAGATGTATTGTATTAGCAGCTACATGTACAGATCTATTGTATTAGCAGCTACATGTACAGATGTATTGTATTAGCAGCTACATGTACAGATCTATTTTATTAGCAGCCACATGTACAGATCTATTGTATTAGCAGCCACATGTACAGATCTATTGTATTAGCAGCCACATGTACAGATCTATTGTATTAGCAGCTACATGTACAGATCTATTGTATTAGCAGCCACATGTACATATCTATTGTATTAGCAGCTACATGTACAGATCTATTGTATTAGCAGCCACATGTACAGATCTATTGTATTAGCAGCTACATGTACAGATCTATTGTATTAGCAGCCACATGTACAGATCTATTGTATTAGCAGCCACATGTACAGATCTATTGTATTAGCAGCCACATGTACAGATCTATTGTATTAGCAGCCACATGTACAGATCTATTGTATTAGCAGCCACATGTACAGATCTATTGTATTAGCAGCTACATGTACAGATGTATTGTATTAGCAGCTACATGTACAGATCTATTGTATTAGCAGCCACATGTACAGATCTATTGTATTAGCAGCTACATGTACAGATCTATTGTATTAGCAGCCACATGTACAGATGTATTGTATTAGCAGCTACATGTACAGATGTATTGTATTAGCAGCTACATGTACAGATATATTGTATTAGCAGCCACATGTACAGATCTATTGTATTAGCAGCTACATGTACAGATCTATTGTATTAGCAGCCACATGTACAGATCTATTGTATTAGCAGCTACATGTACAGATCTATTGTATTAGCAGCCACATGTACAGATCTATTGTATTAGCAGCCACATGTACAGATCTATTGTATTAGCAGCCACATGTACAGATGTATTGTATTAGCAGCCACATGTACAGATGTATTGTATTAGCAGCCACATGTACAGATGTATTGTATTAGCAGCCACATGTACAGATCTATTGTATTAGCAGCTACATGTACAGATCTATTGTATTAGCAGCTACATGTACAGATGTATTGTATTAGCAGCTACATGTACAGATCTATTGTATTAGCAGCTACATGTACAGATCTATTGTATTAGCAGCTACATGTACAGATGTATTGTATTAGCAGCTACATGTACAGATGTATTGTATTAGCAGCTACATGTACAGATGTATTGTATTAGCAGCTACATGTACAGATGTATTGTATTAGCAGCTACATGTACAGATCTATTGTATTAGCAGCTACATGTACAGATGTATTGTATTAGCAGCTACATGTACAGATCTATTGTATTAGCAGCTACATGTACAGATCTATTGTATTAGCAGCTACATGTACAGATGTATTGTATTAGCAGCTACATGTACAGATCTATTGTATTAGCAGCCACATGTACAGATCTATTGTATTAGCAGCTACATGTACAGATCTATTGTATTAGCAGCCACATGTACAGATGTATTGTATTAGCAGCTACATGTACAGATATATTGTATTAGCAGCTACATGTACAGATGTATTGTATTAGCAGCTACATGTACAGATCTATTGTATTAGCAGCTACATGTACAGATCTATTGTATTAGCAGCCACATGTACAGATGTATTGTATTAGCAGCTACATGTACAGATATATTGTATTAGCAGCTACATGTACAGATCTATTGTATTAGCAGCCACATGTACAGATCTATTGTATTAGCAGCCACATGTACAGATCTATTGTATTAGCAGCTACATGTACAGATGTATTGTATTAGCAGCTACATGTACAGATGTATTGTATTAGCAGCTACATGTACAGATCTATTGTATTAGCAGCCACATGTACAGATGTATTGTATTAGCAGCTACATGTACAGATCTATTGTATTAGCAGCCACATGTACAGATCTATTGTATTAGCAGCCACATGTACAGATCTATTGTATTAGCAGCTACATGTACAGATGTATTGTATTAGCAGCTACATGTACAGATCTATTGTATTAGCAGCCACATGTACAGATCTATTGTATTAGCAGCTACATGTACAGATCTATTGTATTAGCAGCCACATGTACAGATGTATTGTATTAGCAGCTACATGTACAGATGTATTGTATTAGCAGCTACATGTACAGATATATTGTATTAGCAGCCACATGTACAGATCTATTGTATTAGCAGCTACATGTACAGATCTATTGTATTAGCAGCCACATGTACAGATCTATTGTATTAGCAGCTACATGTACAGATCTATTGTATTAGCAGCCACATGTACAGATCTATTGTATTAGCAGCCACATGTACAGATCTATTGTATTAGCAGCCACATGTTCAGATCTATTGTATTAGCAGCCACATGTACAGATGTATTGTATTAGCAGCCACATGTACAGATGTATTGTATTAGCAGCCACATGTACAGATCTATTGTATTAGCAGCTACATGTACAGATCTATTGTATTAGCAGCTACATGTACAGATGTATTGTATTAGCAGCTACATGTACAGATCTATTGTATTAGCAGCCACATGTACAGATCTATTGTATTAGCAGCCACATGTACAGATCTATTGTATTAGCAGCTACATGTACAGATGTATTGTATTAGCAGCTACATGTACAGATGTATTGTATTAGCAGCTACATGTACAGATGTATTGTATTAGCAGCTACATGTACAGATGTATTGTATTAGCAGCTACATGTACAGATCTATTGTATTAGCAGCTACATGTACAGATGTATTGTATTAGCAGCTACATGTACAGATCTATTGTATTAGCAGCTACATGTACAGATCTATTGTATTAGCAGCTACATGTACAGATGTATTGTATTAGCAGCTACATGTACAGATCTATTGTATTAGCAGCCACATGTACAGATCTATTGTATTAGCAGCTACATGTACAGATCTATTGTATTAGCAGCCACATGTACAGATGTATTGTATTAGCAGCTACATGTACAGATATATTGTATTAGCAGCTACATGTACAGATGTATTGTATTAGCAGCTACATGTACAGATCTATTGTATTAGCAGCTACATGTACAGATCTATTGTATTAGCAGCCACATGTACAGATGTATTGTATTAGCAGCTACATGTACAGATATATTGTATTAGCAGCTACATGTACAGATCTATTGTATTAGCAGCCACATGTACAGATCTATTGTATTAGCAGCCACATGTACAGATCTATTGTATTAGCAGCTACATGTACAGATGTATTGTATTAGCAGCTACATGTACAGATGTATTGTATTAGCAGCTACATGTACAGATCTATTGTATTAGCAGCCACATGTACAGATGTATTGTATTAGCAGCTACATGTACAGATCTATTGTATTAGCAGCCACATGTACAGATCTATTGTATTAGCAGCCACATGTACAGATCTATTGTATTAGCAGCTACATGTACAGATGTATTGTATTAGCAGCTACATGTACAGATCTATTGTATTAGCAGCCACATGTACAGATCTATTGTATTAGCAGCTACATGTACAGATCTATTGTATTAGCAGCCACATGTACAGATGTATTGTATTAGCAGCTACATGTACAGATGTATTGTATTAGCAGCTACATGTACAGATATATTGTATTAGCAGCCACATGTACAGATCTATTGTATTAGCAGCTACATGTACAGATCTATTGTATTAGCAGCCACATGTACAGATCTATTGTATTAGCAGCTACATGTACAGATCTATTGTATTAGCAGCCACATGTACAGATCTATTGTATTAGCAGCCACATGTACAGATCTATTGTATTAGCAGCCACATGTTCAGATCTATTGTATTAGCAGCCACATGTACAGATGTATTGTATTAGCAGCCACATGTACAGATGTATTGTATTAGCAGCCACATGTACAGATCTATTGTATTAGCAGCTACATGTACAGATCTATTGTATTAGCAGCTACATGTACAGATGTATTGTATTAGCAGCTACATGTACAGATCTATTGTATTAGCAGCCACATGTACAGATCTATTGTATTAGCAGCCACATGTACAGATCTATTGTATTAGCAGCTACATGTACAGATGTATTGTATTAGCAGCTACATGTACAGATGTATTGTATTAGCAGCTACATGTACAGATCTATTGTATTAGCAGCTACATGTACAGATGTATTGTATTAGCAGCTACATGTACAGATCTATTGTATTAGCAGCTACATGTACAGATCTATTGTATTAGCAGCTACATGTACAGATCTATTGTATTAGCAGCTACATGTACAGATCTATTGTATTAGCAGCTACATGTACAGATGTATTGTATTAGCAGCTACATGTACAGATCTATTGTATTAGCAGCTACATGTACAGATGTATTGTATTAGCAGCCACATGTACAGATCTATTGTATTAGCAGCTACATGTACAGATCTATTGTATTAGCAGCTACATGTACAGATGGGGTTACATACATAATCCCGGCGGTCGGGATGCCAGCTGTCAATATCCCGACAGCGGCATCACGCCTGCCAGAATGCCAGCGACGGTGCGAGTGCTAAGAGTCCCCTTTCAGGCTTGGAGGCTCGCTGTGCTCGCCACAGGATCTATTCCCACTCTGTGGGTGTTGTAGACACCCACGAGTGGGAATAGCCCTGTTGTGCCAGGATTCCATCTGCCGGCATTGTTGGCTTCTGGGGTTTTCAGGGTTGGGATCATAACCGCCGGGATCCCGACAGCCAGGGTTAAAGTGAGCCAGAACGGGGCGGAACTGCGTTCCGTCAGTTCCACTTGAAGACGGAACGCAGTTCCGCCTCCTCCGACTCACCTAACCCGATGTGTGCCGGCGCCGCAGGGAGATGCCGGGCACCTGCTGTTATCAGCGGCGCCCGGCTCTCCCCGCCCAGTGGAAGACCGACGGCAGGAGCTCAGTACTGAGCTCCTGCTTCCGGCTCCCGGCTCTAGTGTGCGCTATGAGAGAGACGTCATGACGTCTCTGTCATAGTGCAGGGAGCCGGACGCCGGGAGGATCACAGCGGTTGGATGCGGGAGCGGGGCTTGGTAAGTATGGTGTTTGTTTTTTAAGGCACATCTGCTTGGGCAAGCTACAGGGGTCAAACTACAAGGGGTAAACTACTGGGGTCAAACTACAGGGGCGCATTACTACTGGGGCATTACTACTTGGGGCACACTACTGGGGGCATAACTACAGGGGCTAAACTACTGGGGGCATTACTATTTGGGGACTAAACTACAGGGGGGCATTACTACAAGGGGCATTACTACAGCGGTGCTAAACTACAAGGGGGCAAACTACAGGGGGGCATAACTACAGGGGCTCAATTACTGGGGGTATTACTAATGGGGGGCTAAACTACTGGGGGCATAACTGCAGGGGCTAAACTACTGGGGGCATTCCTACTTGGGTCAAACTACATGGGGCTAAACTACTGGGGGTATTACTATGGGGGGCTAAACTACTGGGGGCATAACTGCAGGGGCTAAACTACAGGGGGCATTACCGCTGGGGGCTAAACTACATGAGGCAAACTACATGTGGACTAAACTACAGAAGCTAAACTACGGGGGGCATTACCACTGGGAGGCTAAACTAAAGTAAGGGTAAACTACTGGGGTCATAACTGCAGGGGAATTACTACTGGGGGCTAAACTACTGGGTGCATAACTACTGGGGCTAAACTACAGGGGGCTAAATGACTGGGGCATTACTACAGGCAACATTACTACTGCGGGCAATACTACACAGGGCCATTACCATTAAGGGCATTACTAATGGGGGCACTACTAATGAGGGCATTGTAAAGGGGGCACTTCATAAGGGGCACTACTACTGGGGGCATTGCATAAGGTGCACCACTACTATGGGCTCTATATAAGGGGCACTACCAGTACAGTGGACATTGCATAAGGAGCACTACTACTGTGGTCATTGTAAAAGAGGCGCTACTGCTGTGGACATTGTGTATTACGGGGTGCTACTACTGTGGGCATTATGTGTATTACGAGGTGCTACTACTGTGGGCATTGTGTATTGGGGTGCTACTACTGTGGGCATTATTACTATTGTGTGACCACGCCCCTTTCGGTTTGAGATCACGGGCCTTTTTTTTTACTTTTATTGCATGGGCGCCGGGGGGAGGGGGGGGGGGGTGAGTTCCACCACCTCTCTAGGACCACTTTAAGCACTGCCGACAGCCGCCATTGTAACATTTCCTCCCCGTACAAATGTACATTGGTCATAAGTAGAGATTCATGATAACAGTAGTCGTGTGTCCAGGTGATTGTGGGCAAAAGTAGTGATGAGCGGGTTCGGTTCCTCGGAATCCGAACCCGCCCGAACTTCAGCTTTTTTTACACGGATCCGAGCGACTCGGATCTTCCCGCCTTGCTCGGTTAACCCGAGCGCGCCCGAACGTCATCATGACGCTGTCGGATTCTCGCGAGGCTCGGATTCTATCGCGAGACTCGGATTCTATATAAGGAGCTGCGCGTCGCCGCCATTTTACACGTGCATTGAGATTGATAGTGAGAGGACGTGGCTGGCGTCCTCTCCGTTTAGAGAAGAAATAGATAGGAGAGTGAGAGTGAGACAGTGACACTTCATTTACTGGAGCTTAGGAGGAGTACTCAGACAGAGAGTGCAGAATTTTGCTGATAGTATTAGTTAGTTATACTAGTGACAGAGTGAGACAGTGACACTTCATTTACTGGAGCTTAGGAGGAGTACTCAGACAGAGAGTGCAGAATTTTGCTGATAGTATTAGTTAGTTATACTAGTGACTGACCAGTGACCACCAGTGCAGTTTTATATTATTTAATATAATCCGTTCTCTGCCTGAAAAAACGATACACAGTGACTCAGTCACATACCATATCTGTGCTCAGCCCAGTGTGCTGCTGCATCATCTATGTATAATATCTGACTGTGCTCACACAGCTTAACTGTGGGGGAGACTGGGGAGCAGTTAGGGTATAGCAGGAGCCAGGAGTACATATTAAAATTAAACAGTGCACACTTTTTTTCTGCAGGAGTGCCACTGCCAGTGTGACTGACCAGTGACCTGACCACCAGTATATAGTATACTATATTGTATTGTGAATGTCTGCCTGTAAAAGTTAAACACACGTCGTGTGACTTGTGTGGTGTTTTTTTATTCTATAAAATAAAAAACTCATTCTGCTGACAGACAGTGTCCAGCAGGTCCGTCATTATATAATATATACCTGTCCGGCTGCAGTAGTGATATATATATATTTTTTATATCATTATTTATCATCCAGTCGCAGCAGACACAGTACGGTAGTTCACGGCTGTAGCTACCTCTGTGTCGGCACTCGGCAGTCCATCCATAATTGTATACCACCTACCCGTGGTTTTTTTTTTCTTTCTTCTTTATACATACTACATCTCATTATCATCCAGTCTATATTAGCAGCAGACACAGTACAGTACGGTAGTCCACGGCTGTAGCTACCTCTGTGTCGGCACTCGGCAGTCCGTCCATAATTGTATACCACCTACCCGTGGTTTTTTTTTTCTTTCTTCTTTATACATACTACATCTCATTATCAACCAGTCTATATTAGCAGCAGACACAGTACGGTAGTCCACGGCTGTAGCTACCTCTGTGTCGGTACTCGGCAGTCCATCCATAATTGTATACCACCTACCCGTGTTTTTTTTTTCTTTCTTCTTTATACATACTACATCTCATTATCATCCAGTCTATATTAGCAGCAGACACAGTACAGTACGGTAGTCCACGGCTGTAGCTACCTCTGTGTCGGCACTCGGCAGTCCATCCATAATTGTATACCACCTACCCGTGGTTTTTTTTTCTTTCTTCTTTATACATACATACTACATCTCTTTATCAACCAGTCTATATTAGCAGCAGACACAGTATGGTAGTCCACGGCTGTAGCTACCTCTGTGTCGGCACTCGGCAGTCCGTCCATAATTGTATACCACCTACCCGTGTTTTTTTTTTCTTTCTTCTTTATACATACATACTACATCTCTTTATCAACCAGTCTATATTAGCAGCAGACACAGTACGGTAGTCCACGGCTGTAGCTACCTCTGTGTCGGCACTCGGCAGTCCGTCCATAATTGTATACCACCTACCCGTGGTTTTTTTTTCTTTCTTCTTTATACATACATACTACATCTCTTTATCAACCAGTCTATATTAGCAGCAGACACAGTACGGTAGTCCACGGCTGTAGCTACCTCTGTGTCGGCACTCGGCAGTCCATCCATAATTGTATACCACCTACCCGTGGTTTTTTTTTCTTTCTTCTTTATACATACATACTACATCTCTTTATCAACCAGTCTATATTAGCAGCAGACACAGTACGGTAGTCCACGGCTGTAGCTACCTCTGTGTCGGCACTCGGCAGTCCGTCCATAATTGTATACCACCTACCCGTGTTTTTTTTTTCTTTCTTCTTTATACATACATACTACATCTCTTTATCAACCAGTCTATATTAGCAGCAGACACAGTACGGTAGTCCACGGCTGTAGCTACCTCTGTGTCGGCACTCGGCAGTCCATCCATAATTGTATACCACCTACCCGTGGTTTTTTTTTTCTTTCTTCTTTATACATACTACATCTCATTATCATCCAGTCTATATTAGCAGCAGACACAGTACAGTACGGTAGTCCACGGCTGTAGCTACCTCTGTGTCGGCACTCGGCAGTCCATCCATAATTGTATACCACCTACCCGTGGTTTTTTTTTTCTTTCTTCTTTATACATACATACTACATCTCTTTATCAACCAGTCTATATTAGCAGCAGACACAGTACGGTAGTCCACGGCTGTAGCTACCTCTGTGTCAGCACTCGGCAGTCCGTCCATAATTGTATACCACCTACCCGTGGTTTTTTTTTCTTTCTTCTTTATACATACATACTACATTTCATTATCATCCAGTCTATATTACCAGCAGACACAGTACAGTACGGTAGTCCACGGCTGTAGCTACCTCTGTGTCGGCACTCGGCAGTCCGTCCATAATTGTATACCACCTACCGGTGGTTTTTTTTTCTTTCTTCTTTATACATACATACTACATCTCATTATCATCCAGTCTATATTAGCAGCAGACACAGTACAGTACAATAGTCCACGGCTGTAGCTACCTCTGTGTCGGCACTCGGCAGTCCATCCATAATTGTATACTAGTATCCATCCATCTCCATTGTTTACCTGAGGTGCCTTTTAGTTGTGCCTATTAAAATATGGAGAACAAAAATGTTGAGGTTCCAAAATTAGGGAAAGATCAAGATCCACTTCCACCTCGTGCTGAAGCTGCTGCCACTAGTCATGGCCGAGACGATGAAATGCCAGCAACGTCGTCTGCCAAGGCCGATGCCCAATGGCATAGTACAGAGCATGTCAAATCCAAAACACCAAATATCAGTAAAAAAAGGACTCCAAAACCTAAAATAAAATTGTCGGAGGAGAAGCGTAAACTTGCCAATATGCCATTTACCACACGGAGTGGCAAGGAACGGCTGAGGCCCTGGCCTATGTTCATGGCTAGTGGTTCAGCTTCACATGAGGATGGAGGCACTCAGCCTCTCGCTAGAAAAATGAAAAGACTCAAGCTGGCAAAAGCAGTAGCACCGCAAAGAACTGTGCGTTCTTCGAAATCCCAAATCCACAAGGAGAGTCCAATTGTGTCGGTTGCGATGCCTGACCTTCCCAACACTGGACGTGAAGAGCATGCGCCTTCCACCATTTGCACGCCCCCTGCAAGTGCTGGAAGGAGCACCCGCAGTCCAGTTCCTGATAGTCAGATTGAAGATGTCAGTGTTGAAGTACACCAGGATGAGGAGGATATGGGTGTTGCTGGCGCTGGGGAGGAAATTGACCAGGAGGATTCTGATGGTGAGGTGGTTTGTTTAAGTCAGGCACCCGGGGAGACACCTGTTGTCCGTGGGAGGAATATGGCCGTTGACATGCCTGGTGAAAATACCAAAAAAATCAGCTCTTCGGTGTGGAAGTATTTCACCAGAAATGCGGACAACATTTGTCAAGCCGTGTGTTCCCTTTGTCAAGCTGTAATAAGTAGGGGTAAGGACGTTAACCACCTCGGAACATCCTCCCTTATACGTCACCTGCAGCGCATTCATAATAAGTCAGTGACAAGTTCAAAAACTTTGGCCGACAGCGGAAGCAGTCCACTGACCAGTAAATCCCTTCCTCTTGTAACCAAGCTCACGCAAACCACCCCACCAACTCCCTCAGTGTCAATTTCCTCCTTCCCCAGGAATGCCAATAGTCCTGCAGGCCATGTCACTGGCAATTCTGACGAGTCCTCTCCTGCCTGGGATTCCTCCGATGCATCCTTGCGTGTAACGCCTACTGCTGCTGGCGCTGCTGTTGTTGCTGCTGGGAGTCGATGGTCATCCCAGAGGGGAAGTCGTAAGCCCACTTGTACTACTTCCAGTAAGCAATTGACTGTCCAACAGTCCTTTGCGAGGAAGATGAAATATCACAGCAGTCATCCTGCTGCAAAGCGGATAACTGAGGCCTTGACAACTATGTTGGTGTTAGACGTGCGTCCGGTATCCGCCGTTAGTTCACAGGGAACTAGACAATTTATTGAGGCAGTGTGCCCCCGTTACCAAATACCATCTAGGTTCCACTTCTCTAGGCAGGCGATACCGAGAATGTACACGGACGTCAGAAAAAGACTCACCAGTGTCCTAAAAAATGCAGTTGTACCCAATGTCCACTTAACCACGGACATGTGGACAAGTGGAGCAGGGCAGGGTCAGGACTATATGACTGTGACAGCCCACTGGGTAGATGTATGGACTCCCGCCGCAAGAACAGCAGCGGCGGCACCAGTAGCAGCATCTCGCAAACGCCAACTCTTTCCTAGGCAGGCTACGCTTTGTATCACCGCTTTCCAGAATACGCACACAGCTGAAAACCTCTTACGGCAACTGAGGAAGATCATCGCGGAATGGCTTACCCCAATTGGACTCTCCTGTGGATTTGTGGCATCGGACAACGCCAGCAATATTGTGTGTGCATTAAATATGGGCAAATTCCAGCACGTCCCATGTTTTGCACATACCTTGAATTTGGTGGTGCAGAATTTTTAAAAAAACGACAGGGGCGTGCAAGAGATGCTGTCGGTGGCCAGAAGAATTGCGGGACACTTTCGGCGTACAGGCACCACGTACAGAAGACTGGAGCACCACCAAAAACTACTGAACCTGCCCTGCCATCATCTGAAGCAAGAAGTGGTAACGAGGTGGAATTCAACCCTCTATATGCTTCAGAGGTTGGAGGAGCAGCAAAAGGCCATTCAAGCCTATACAATTGAGCACGATATAGGAGGTGGAATGCACCTGTCTCAAGTGCAGTGGAGAATGATTTCAACGTTGTGCAAGGTTCTGATGCCCTTTGAACTTGCCACACGTGAAGTCAGTTCAGACACTGCCAGCCTGAGTCAGGTCATTCCCCTCATCAGGCTTTTGCAGAAGAAGCTGGAGACATTGAAGGAGGAGCTAACACGGAGCGATTCCGCTAGGCATGTGGGACTTGTGGATGGAGCCCTTAATTCGCTTAACAAGGATTCACGGGTGGTCAATCTGTTGAAACCAGAGCACTACATTTTGGCCACCGTGCTCGATCCTAGATTTAAAACCTACCTTGGATCTCTCTTTCCGGCAGACACAAGTCTGCTGGGGTTGAAAGACCTGCTGGTGAGAAAATTGTCAAGTCAAGCGGAACGCGACCTGTCAACATCTCCTCCTTCACATTCTCCCGCAACTGGGGGTGCGAGGAAAAGGCTCAGAATTCCGAGCCCACCCGCTGGCGGTGATGCAGGGCAGTCTGGAGCGACTGCTGATGCTGACATCTGGTCCGGACTGAAGGACCTGACAACGATTACGGACATGTCGTCTACTGTTACTGCATATGATTCTCTCAACATTGAAAGAATGGTGGAGGATTATATGAGTGACCGCATCCAAGTAGGCACGTCACACAGTCCGTACTTATACTGGCAGGAAAAAGAGGCAATTTGGAGGCCCTTGCACAAACTGGCTTTATTCTACCTAAGTTGCCCTCCCACAAGTGTGTACTCCGAAAGAGTGTTTAGTGCCGCCGCTCACCTTGTCAGCAATCGGCGTACGAGGTTACATCCAGAAAATGTGGAGAAGATGATGTTCATTAAAATGAATTATAATCAATTCCTCCGCGGAGACATTGACCAGCAGCAATTGCCTCCACAAAGTACACAGGGAGCTGAGATGGTGGATTCCAGTGGGGACGAATTGATAATCTGTGAGGAGGGGGATGTACACGGTGATATATCGGAGGATGATGATGAGGTGGACATCTTGCCTCTGTAGAGCCAGTTTGTGCAAGGAGAGATTAATTGCTTCTTTTTTGGGGGGGGTCCAAACCAACCCGTCATATCAGTCACAGTCGTGTGGCAGACCCTGTCACTGAAATGATGGGTTGGTTAAAGTGTGCATGTCCTGTTTATACAACATAAGGGTGGGTGGGAGGGCCCAAGGACAATTCCATCTTGCACCTCTTTTTTCTTTTATTTTTCTTTGCGTCATGTGCTGTTTGGGGAGGGTTTTTTGGAAGGGCCATCCTGCGTGACACTGCAGTGCCACTCCTAGATGGGCCCGGTGTTTGTGTCGGCCACTAGGGTCGCTTATCTTACTCACACAGTCAGCTACCTCATTGCGCCTCTTTTTTTCTTTGCGTCATGTGCTGTTTGGGGAGGGTTTTTTGGAAGGGACATCCTGCGTGACACTGCAGTGCCACTCCTAGATGGGCCCGGTGTTTGTGTCGGCCACTAGGGTCGCTTATCTTACTCACACAGTCAGCTACCTCATTGCGCCTCTTTTTTTCTTTGCGTCATGTGCTGTTTGGGGAGGGTTTTTTGGAAGGGACATCCTGCGTGACACTGCAGTGCCACTCCTAGATGGGCCCGGTGTTTGTGTCGGCCACTAGGGTCGCTTATCTTACTCACACAGTCAGCTACCTCATTGCGCCTCTTTTTTTCTTTGCGTCATGTGCTGTTTGGGGAGGGTTTTTTGGAAGGGACATCCTGCGTGACACTGCAGTGCCACTCCTAGATGGGCCCGGTGTTTGTGTCGGCCACTAGGGTCGCTTATCTTACTCACACAGTCAGCTACCTCATTGCGCCTCTTTTTTTCTTTGCGTCATGTGCTGTTTGGGGAGGGTTTTTTGGAAGGGACATCCTGCGTGACACTGCAGTGCCACTCCTAGATGGGCCCGGTGTTTGTGTCGGCCACTAGGGTCGCTTATCTTACTCACACAGTCAGCTACCTCATTGCGCCTCTTTTTTTCTTTGCGTCATGTGCTGTTTGGGGAGGGTTTTTTGGAAGGGACATCCTGCGTGACACTGCAGTGCCACTCCTAGATGGGCCCGGTGTTTGTGTCGGCCACTAGGGTCGCTTATCTTACTCACACAGTCAGCTACCTCATTGCGCCTCTTTTTTTCTTTGCGTCATGTGCTGTTTGGGGAGGGTTTTTTGGAAGGGACATCCTGCGTGACACTGCAGTGCCACTCCTAGATGGGCCCGGTGTTTGTGTCGGCCACTAGGGTCGCTTATCTTACTCACACAGTCAGCTACCTCATTGCGCCTCTTTTTTTCTTTGCGTCATGTGCTGTTTGGGGAGGGTTTTTTGGAAGGGCCATCCTGCGTGACACTGCAGTGCCACTCCTAGATGTGCCCGGTGTTTGTGTCGGCCACTAGGGTCGCTTATCTTACTCACACAGTCAGCTACCTCATTGCGCCTCTTTTTTTCTTTGCGTCATGTGCTGTTTGGGGAGGGTTTTTTGGAAGGGACATCCTGCGTGACACTGCAGTGCCACTCCTAGATGGGCCCGGTGTTTGTGTCGGCCACTAGGGTCGCTTATCTTACTCACACAGCGACCTCGGTGCAAATTTTAGGACTAAAAATAATATTGTGAGGTGTGAGGTATTCAGAATAGACTGAAAATGAGTGTAAATTATGGTTTTTGAGGTTAATAATACTTTGGGATCAAAATGACCCCCAAATTCTATGATTTAAGCTGTTTTTTAGGGTTTTTTGAAAAAAACACCCGAATCCAAAACACACCCGAATCCGACAAAAAAAATTCGGTGAGGTTTTGCCAAAACGCGGTCGAACCCAAAACACGGCCGCGGAACCGAACCCAAAACCAAAACACAAAACCCGAAAAATTTCCGGCGCTCATCTCTAGGCAAAAGTTGTATCCAGATGCACAGCAGTATAGGTAGCAGCAGTCTTATGAGGAGACAATCACAAGACCGCTTGTCGGGATCCTTGCAGTCACAATGCTGATGCCGGAATCCTGGTGCCACAGGCTTTTCTCCCTCTGTGGGTGTCCACGACACCCATAGAGGGAGAATATAACCTGTGGCGAGTGCAAAGAGAACCATGCCCGGCATACTGGTGTCCGGGATCCCACTGTCAGGATCATGACAGCCAGGATCCCGGCCGCCGGTAAAACACATGTTGGTGTATGTTGTGAGATGACGTGTTCAGGTGTATTCTAGTAGTAGTTACATATACTGTATATTTGTATCTGACTAGCCACGGTCACGTGTACAATTGTATGGTAGGTGTGTGGTGGAATGTTAATATACAATGTCCGTATACTTTTACATTTACAATGCAGCTGGGTAATTGGTCAATGCAGAAAAATAGAGAATGTGTCTTACCCTCAGCGCCTCAGCCAGAAGCCATTGTAAATAGATTGTTGGGGCTGAAAAGATTGTTGGGGCTGACCTCCCTCCCGTCCAGGAATTATATAAGTCAAGGGTCAGGAAGCAAGCAGAGAAAATCGTGGCAGATATGCAGCACCCAAGTCACAAACTGTTTGAACCGCTTCCATCAGGCAGACGCTACAGGTCCATTCCGGTGAAGTCGATCAGATCCATTAAAAGCTTTTTCCCACTAGCTGTCCACCAGCTGAACAATATATAAATTCTAACATGTATAATATGTCTGCTATGTCGAGCCTATCGTACAGTTGCAATGTGCAGTATGAACTCGTACGTGTAATGTATGCTACGTTTTTCCCCCTTCTTAAGCTATGTATTCCCCCTTCATTTTGCTGCTTGGCGATGCACTGAACCGCAAAAAAATCCTAGCGTACGTGAGTGCACCTGGCCAATAAAGCTGTTCTGAAATATATGGGTCATAGTGAATGTGGTATTTATTTTAATGAAAGAACATGATCTTTTTATTCACTAAATTATCCAGTTACTGGGAGCACATTGACATATTTCTGTAAAAATCCATTTCTCATTCCATTTGTTTTTATATAATTAATAAATACGCCAACAGCCCTGTTTACAACAATGCATACTCAGCAGATTATTTTTGTAACTCCTGTCACACTTTGAAACAATAGGCAATTAGGACAAAGCAACATGGAGTGTTTTCCTTGTAGTATGCACTACAAATTGCTTAACACTTTTGTTAAACTGATAAAAAATCAGTATAAAATATCTCCTTATAACACATGTATGAAAAGCTTTTTCTGAAAAAATAAGATTTTAAACCTACCGGTAAATCTTTTTCTCCTAGTCCGTAGAGGATGCTGGGGACTCCGTAAGGACCATGGGGTATAGACGGCTCCGCAGGAGACATGGGCACTGTAAAGACTTTAGAATGGGTGTGCACTGGCTCCTCCCTCTATGCCCCTCCTCCAGACCTCAGTTAGGACTGTGCCCAGAGGAGACTGACAGTACGAGGAAAGGGTTTTTGTTAATCTAAGGGCAAGATACATACCAGCCCACATCATACATACCGTACAACATGGAATGAACCAAATCAGTTAACAGTATGAACCAAACAGCATCAGCCAAAGACTGATCTCAACTGTAACATAACCCTTATGTAAGCAACAACTATATACAAGCCTTGCAGAATTTGTCCGCACTGGTACAGGCGCCCAGCATCCTCTACGGACTAGGAGAAAAAGATTTACCGGTAGGTTTAAAATCTTATTTTCTCTTAAGTCCTAGAGGATGCTGGGGACTCCGTAAGGAGCTCCAGACCGGGCGGGAGAGTGCGGATGACTCTGCAGCACCGATTGAGCAATCATGAGGTCCTCATCAGCCAGGGTATCAAACTTGTAGAATTTTGGAAAGGAGTTTGGAAAGGAGTTTGAACCCGACCAAGTATCTGCTCGGCAAAGCTGTAATGCCGAGACACCTCGGGCAGCTGCCCAAGAAGAGCCCACCTTCCTAGTGGAATGGGCCTTTACCTAATTTGGTAACGGCAATCCTGCTGTAGCATGAGCCTGCTGAATCGTATTACAGATCCAGCGAGGAATAGTCTGCTTTGAAGCAGGAGCGCCAACCTCGTTGGCTGCATACAGGACAAACAGTGCCTCTGTTGTCCTAACCCTAGCTGTCCTGGCTACATAAATTTTTTATTTTTAAGGCCCTGACTACCTCAAGGGTCCTGGAATCCTCCAAGTCACCCGTAGCCACAGGCACCACAATAGGTAGGTTCATATGAAACGACGAAACCACCTTAGGTAGAAACTGAGGGCGAGTTCTTAACTCCGCCCAATCCACATGAAAAATCAAGATAGGGGCTCTTGTGAGACAAAGCCACCAATTCAGACACCCGCCTTGCAGACGCCTTGGAACTACTTTCCAAGTGAGAAATTTTAAGTCAACCATTTTCAGAGGTTCAAACCAATGTGATTTAAGGAACTGTAACACCACGTTAAGGTCCCACGGTGCCACTGGGGCACAAAAGGTGGCTGGATGTGCAGCACTCCCTTTACAAAAGCCTGGACTTCTGGGAGAGAAGCCAATTCCTTCTGAAAGAAAATAGATAAGGCCAAAATCTGCACCTTGATGGAGCCTAACTTGAGGCCCATATCCACTCCTGTCTGCAGGAAGTGGAGAAAACGACCCAGCTGAAAATCTTCCATAGGAGCATTCTTGGCTTCACACCAATATACATATTTTCCCCCAGATACAGTGATAATGCTTCTCCGTTACTTCCTTCCTAGCCTTGATCAGAGTAGGGATGACTTCCCCCGGAATACCTTTCCTAGCTAGGATTTGGTGTTCAACCGCCATGCCGTCAAACGCAACCGCGGTAAGTCTTGGAACACACAGGACCCCTGTTGCAACAGGTCCTCCCTGGGAGGAAGAGGCCACGGATCTTCTGACCATTTCCTGAAGATCTGAATACCAGGCCCTTCGAGGCCAATCTGGGACAATGAGAATTGTCTGCACTCTTGTTCTTCTTATGATTCTCAATACTTTTGAGCTGAGTGGAAGTAGAGGAAACACATAGACCGACTGAAACACCCACGGTGTCACTAGGGCGTCCACCGCCCTTGCCTGAGGGTCTCTTGACCTGGAACAATACCTCCGAAGCTTCTTGTTGAGGCGTGATGCCATCATGTCTATTTGATGAAGTCCCCAACGACTTGTTACCTCTGCAAAGACCTCTTGATGAAGCCCCCACTCTCCTGGATGGAGATCGTGTCTGCTGAGGAAGTCTGCTTCCCAGTTGTCTACTCCCGGAATGAAGACTGCTGACAGAGCACTTACATGATTCTCCGCCCAGCGAAGAATCCTGGTGGCTTCTGCCATTGCTGCTCTGCACCTTATTCCGCCCTGGCGGTTTACATGCGCCATGGCTGTGACTTTGTCTGACTGAATCAGAACGGGTAGGTTGCGAAGAAGATTCCCCGCTAGTAGTAGGCCGTTGTATATGGCCCTTAACTCCAGCACATTGATCTGGAGCCACCACAAGAGAGATACCCTGGCCCTGGGGGACAGGCTTATCCTCTGATGCATTTGTAGATGGGACCCTGACCACTTGTCCAGAAGGTCCCACTGAAAAGTTCTCGCATGGAACCTGCCGAACGGAATGGCCTCGTAGGCCGCCACCATCTTTCCCAAAACACGAGTGCATTGATGAACTGACAATCTTTCTGGTTTTAGCAGGTCCTTGACCATGTTCTGGAGTTCCTGGGCTTTTTCCGTCGGGAGAAAAACCCTCTTTTTTTCCGTGTCCAGAACCATGCCCAAAAATGACAGCCGAGTTGTTGGAACCAACTGCGACTTTGGTAGATTTAGAATCCAGCCGTGTTGTTGTAGTACTCTCAGGGAGAGAGCCACGCTTTTTAGCAACTGATCTCTTGATCTTGCCTCTATCAGGAGATCGTCCAAGTATGGGATAATTGTGACTCCTTGCTTGCGCAGGAGCACCATCATTTCCGCAATTTCCTTGGTGAAAAATCTCGGGGCTGTGGAAAGCCCAAGCGGCAACGTCTGAAACTGGTAATGACAATCCTGTACAGCGAATCTCAGGTACGCCTGATGAGGCGGATATATGGGGACATGAAGGCATGCATCCTTTATGTCTAGTGACACCATAAAATCCCCCCCTTCCAGGCTGGAGATCACTGCCCGGAGAGATTTCATCTTGAATTTGAACCTTTTCCAATATAGGTTCAGGGATTTTAGATCCAGAATTGGTCTGACCGAGCCATCCGGCTTCGGGACCACAAATAGGATTGAATAAAACCCTTTCCCCTGTTGCACTAGGGGAACCTTGATAATCACCTGCTGTTGACACAGCTTTTGTATGGCAGCTGAAACTATTTCCCTCTGGGGGGGAAGCTGGCAAGGCCGATTTGAAAAATCGGCGTGTAGGCACATCTTCGAACTCCAGTTTGTAGCCTTGGGATACTATATCGACCACCCAAGGATCCAAGTCCGACTGAACCCAGACTTGGCTGAAGACCCGAAGACTTGCCTCCACCGGTGCGGACTCCCGCAGCGGAGCCCCAGCGTCATGCGGTGGATTTTGTAGAGGCCGGGGAGGACTTTTGTTCCTGGGAACTAGCCGTAGCTGGAGTTCTTTTCCCTCTACCTCTACCTCTGGCGAGGAAGGAAGAGCCCCGACCCTTTTTGAACTTATGCGCCCGAAAGGACTGCATCTGGTATGGAGGTGAATTCTTTTGCAGTGGGGGAACTTAAGGCAAAAAAGAAGACTTACCCGCGGTAGCCGTGGAAACCAGATCCGCGAGGCCGTCCCCAAATAACACTTAACCTTTGTAAGGCAAAGCCTCCATATGTCTCTTTGAATCCGCATCACCTGTCCATTGACGGGTCCACAGGGACCTTCTAGCAGAAACTGCCATGGCATTGGCTCTTGAACCCAACAGCCCAATATCTCTCGCAGCCTCTCTCATATATAAGGTTGCGTCCTTAATGTGATCCAAGGTCAACAAAATACTATCTTTATCTAGGGTGTCTATGTCAGATGACAAGTTATCTGCCCACGCTGCAATAGCGGTACCCACCCATGCCGACGCCACTGCCGGTCTGAGCAGGCACCCGTAGTCGCATAAATTGATTTTAAGGTAGTCTGCGATCCGCAGGATCCTTGAGGGCTGCCGTGTCCAGGGACGGTAGTGCAACCTTCTTGGACAAGCGCGTCAAGGCCGTGGGCGACGATTTCCACCGTAACCTGTCCTTCGCGGGGAAAGGATACGCCATAATAATTCTCTTGGGAACCTGCAGTCTCTTGTCAGGGGTTTCCCAAGCCTTTTCAAATAAAGCGTTCAGCTCATGACATGGGGGAAACGTTACCTCAGGTTTCTTTTCCTTAAACATGCAGACCCTCATGTCTGGGACAGAGGGGTCCTCCGTGATATGCAAAACATCTTTTATTGCAATCATCATACATTGAATACTCTTGGACACTCTTGGGTGCAACCGTGCATCATCATAGTCGACACTGGAGTCGGAATCTGTGTCGGTATCAGTGTCTGCTATCTGGGAAAGGGGACGTTTATGTGACCCTGATGGGTCTTGTGACACAGTCAAAGCCATGGATTGACTCCCTGCTCTGTACCTGGACACTGCTTCGTCCAGTCTCTTATGTAATAAATTCACATTAGCATTTAAAACATTCCACATGTCCACCCAATCCAGTGTCGGCTGTGCCGACGGAGACACGATCACCATCTGCTCTGCATCCTCCCTAAACAAGCCTTCCGCTTCAGACATGTCGACACACACGTACTGACACCCCCACACACACTGGGATAACTGAAATATGGGGACTGACCCACAATAAGGCCCTTTGGAGAGACAGAGAGAGAGTATGCCAGCACACACCCAGCGCCACAATATGCTGAAAACAAAGGTCCCAGTCTAAATAGCGCTTATAACATATAATATTTGCACCAAATAATGTGCCCCCCCCCCTCGTTTTTGCCCCCTGTTACTGTGTGCAGCAGGGGAGAGTCCGGGAACAGGTTCTCTGCAGCATGCTGTGGAGAAAATGGCGCTGGTTAGTGCTGGAGGATCAAGCCCCGCCCCCTCGACGGCGGGCTTCGGTCCCGCTCATATCTTTATACTGGCGGGGGTTTTATAACATACTGCCCCTGCAGTATCTAAACTTGCTGCCAGATTAAATTGAGGTGTTTATTGCTGCCCAGGGCGCCCCCCCTGCGCCCTGCACCCATGCTGTGCCTGTGTGAGTGTGTGGGAGCAATGGCGCGCAGCGTTACCGCTGTGCGTTACCTCAGTCAAGATCTGAAGTCTTCTGCCGCTTTTGAAGTCTTCTTTCTTCTTATACTCACCCGGCTTTTATTTCCGGCTCTGTGAGGACGGCGGCGCGGCTCCGGGACGAACGGCGAGGGTGAGACCTGCGTTCCGACCCTCTGGAGCTAATGGTGTCCAGTAGCCTAAGAAGCAGCGCCTATCATTTAAGTAGGTCTGCTTCTCTCCCCTCAGTCCCACGATGTAGGGAGCCTGTTGCCAGCAGTGCTCCCTGAAAATAAAAAACCTAACAAAAGTCTTTTCAGAGAAACTCAGGAGAGCTCCCCTGCAGTGCATCCAGTCTCCACTGGGCACAGGAACTAACTGAGGTCTGGAGGAGGGGCATAGAGGGAGGAGCCAGTGCACACCCATTCTAAAGTATTTACAGTGCCCATGTCTCCTGCAGAGCCGTCTATACCCCATGGTCCTTAAGGAGTCCCCAGCATCCTCTAGGACGTAAGAGAAATATGTTTTGCATTTTTTTTTGCAACTTTAGTGCAGCTATAAACAACTAAAAAAACAACAAAAACTAACAGATTAAGGGCAGTAACAGATTCAGGAGCCATTAAGGATATACTCCAGTACATACAGATATCAGAGCAGTGTAGAAGGACATATATAGATGTACGGTACTGAGACCATGGTCCCTAGAGGGACAGTTGGAAGTTGTGCTGTGTGCAGGAGGATATGACCGTACAGTGTTTCAGGGGATATGATACAACTTTGTATTTGTGTGGGAGGATATTTGATGTTTTTTCCTCCTTCCTGTTAGGGCACGTGTGTGTGTGCTCCTCGCAATATTCTAATCAACACGTGTATCATCTTTTCAGACTGATCAAGTTGTGCATTTGAAGCACTTTTTTCGTGTTTGAGATATACTGTAGTAGAGCGAAGATGTGACTGCAATTAGGCTTTGTGTTTTTTTTCTTGCTGACTCTACACAATATAGGGTGCGTACCCAGAGTGTTCTTTGTATGCTCTCCTTCCAGACCCCCTCCTCTCTCTATTCGGCAGCGCAGTAGACTCTGAGCACTAGGAGTACCATAGTCTGCTGCACATGTGCAGGTCTCCGGTAAAATGGAGCAGCGCCCATTTCCTTGGTGATTTTCCTACTGCACGTAATGTCGAGAAAATGGCCACTGCACCATTTTCCCGGGCACTTGTTCAGTGCTGCTGTTGGTGACGTGGCACTCCAGAGAGGGAGGGTGTGCAACCATTATAGGTACACCCCTGCTGCTAGATACAGTGCATCCGGAAAGCATACCTCCCAACTGTCCCGATTTTGGGACACAGCTTCTATTCCCCGACAGAGAGGGGCAGGGGGAATGACCAGCAGCTTACTGAGCACTGTCCACGACCTCATAATGACAAAATGGGGGGCGTGGTTTGCGATAGCTGCGCTTGACGAGAGGCCACACACCCTTACCGATAGTCCATGCCCCCAAAATCGGGCACACGTTACTGTCCCTCCTTCAGTGGAGGCAAAGTTGGGAGGTATGCGGAAAGTATTCACAGTGCTTCACTTTTTCCACATTTTGTTATGTTACAGCCTTATTCTAAAATGAAATAAATTCATTTTTTTCCTTCCAAATTCTACACACAGTACCCCATAATGACAATGTGAAAAAAAAGTTTTTTTTAGATTTTTTTACATTTAATAAAAAAAAAAAAAACGAAGAAATCACATATACATAAGTATTCACAGCCTTTGCCATGAAGCTCAAAATTGAGCTCAGGTGCATCCTGTTTCCACTGATAATCCTTGAGATATTCCTACAGCTTAATTGGAGTCCACCTGTGGTAAATTCAGTTGATTGGACATGATTTGTAAAGGCACACACCTGTCTGTATAAGGTCCCACACTTGACAGTGCATGTTTGAGCACAAACCAAGCATGAAGTCAAAATAATTGTCTGTAGACCTCCGAGACAGAATTGTCTCAAGGCATAAATCTGGGGAAGGATACAGAAAAATATCTGCTGCTTTGAAGGTTCCAATGAGCACAGTGGCCTCCATCATCCAGAAATGGAAGAAGTTCGGAAACCACCAGGACTCTTCCTAGAGTTGGCCGTCTGTCTAAACTGAGCGATCGGGGGAGAAGGGCTCTAGACAGCAAGGTAACCAAGAACCTGATGGTCACTCTGTCAGAGCTACAGCATTCGTCTGTGGAGAGAGGAGAACCTTCCAGAAGGACAACCATCTCTGCAGCAATCCACCAATTAGGCCTGTTTGGTAGAGTGGCCAGACGGAAGCCACTCCTTAGTAAAAAGCACATGGCAGCCCGCCTGGAGTTTGACAAAATGCACCTGAAGGACTCTCAGACCATGAGAAATAAAATTCTCTGGTCTGATGAGACAAAGATTGAAATCTTTGGCGTGAATACCAGGTGTCATGTTTGGAGGAAACCAGGCACCGCTTATCACCAGGCCAATGCCATCCCTACAGTGAAGCATGGTGGTGGCAGCATCATGATGTGGAGATGTTTTTCAGCGGCAGGTACTGGGAGACTAGTCAGGATAAAGGGAAAGATGAATGCAACAATGTATAGAGACATCCTGGATGAAAACCTGCTCCAGAGCGCTCTTGACCTCAGACTGGGACGACAGTTCATCTTTCAGCAGGACAACGACCCTAAGCACACAGCCAAGATATCAAAGGAGTGGCTTCAGGACAACTCTGTGAATTTCCTTGAGTGGCCCAGCCAGAGCCCAGACTTGAATCTGATTGAACATCTCTGGAGAAATCTGAAAATGACTGTGCACCGACGCTTCCAATCCAACCTGATGGAGCTTGAGAGGTGCTGCAAAGAGGAATGGGCGAAACTGCCCAAAGATAGGTGTGCCAAGCTTGTGGCATCATATTCAAAAATAATTGAGGCTGTAATTACTGCCAAAGGTGCATCAACAAAGTATTGAGCAAAGGCTGTGAATACTTATGTACATGTGTTTTCATTGTTTTTTATTATTACTAAATTTGCACAAATCTCAAAAAAACACTTTTTTCATGTTGTCATTATGTATGGGGTATTGTGTGTAGAATTTTGAGGGGGAAAAAATGAACTTATTCCAGTTTGGGATAAGGCTGTAACATAACAAAATTTGGAAAAAGTGAAGCACTGTGAATACTTTCCGAATGCACTGTAAATGCAGGTGTCATGGGGAAGCAATGTCCCTTGAGAGATAGCATCACTCGCCCACACCTAGCTATGGCCCTGTTTTTTTTAGACCGTGGAAGGAAAGCAGAGCACCCAAAAGAAACCCATGTAAACACGCAGGGAGCATACAAACTCTACACAAATAGCCATTGCCATTTTCCCAGTGATTTCTGCTACTGCTGCCTGCAGTGACGAGGTACTCCAGAGAGGTGACTATAATTATATGTGTGCTCTCAAAATGCTGATGTAAATTGGGGTTTCAAAAACCATTAATCAGCGCAGCTTATATTTGGCTGCTGCATTAGTATCGTTCATGGCCATTCCTGTCATGAAGGTAGTGAGAGCTGCATTTCAGGGAACAGAATCATGGGGGTGACAGAAAGACAGAGGGGGAATGTAATATATGTTACTATTAAAATGCCCAGTCACTTTTATGCACATGCAATGTGAGCCATCTCTGCAGACTCCCATAATCCTCCACTCCTGCGGTACTCTTGCAGTCCTCCTGCTCCTCATGTAGGCTGCCTGCTGCAGGAAGCGCAGTGATTGGTCAGTGTGCGCCATTCATTCTTATCTGTGTCAAAGAAACAAAAAGAGATTGGTAGGTTCTGCAGCGCTGTCAAGTAATTTGTTTATTACACCAATTTATGTAATTTTTCATAGCCAAAATATTTAGCGCTATTAATAGTAAGAAAGTAAAACTACCTTTTGTAGCATGAAACAGAAATATAAAGAAAATTAAATAAATCATGTACTCTTGATGGAAACAAACCATACATTTATTTAACTGGAATGGAATCCATTGCAAATGTTGTACTTTATGAGTTATGCAATGTGAATAAGATGGAGTAACTGGGACACTGGAATAAAATACATTTTGGAACCTTCCATAGAAAGAAGCTAATCCGATTACAAACAGACTGGCTTAAAGAAAATATAAATATATATTTCTAATACTGTATAATTGGCAATTGCAGATGTGGCTCAGAAATAACATCCTTTAAACCCCCGTTGCCCTGTGTCCCTGCAGTGTTGTATTAGGCATGTGTACATGATGTGTATTGTGCATATTCCCAGAAGCTTAGTGTGTGCTTGTTTCCTAGACTCAAGGAATATACAGGATGGCCAAAGGAGAAGATCTACTGGTCATTATGTTATTTTATCCTGTTTATAAAGGAGAAGGTCATTGTACACAGATAACTGTGACCCTGTGAGATTCAAACACAGGATGTCTGCTGAAGTCCATCTGTCTCCCCCTCACCACCCTCTGTCCTGCAGGACATAATAAGGGGGGTGATAATTGAGTTACCATATAACTTGGAGAGCAGCACAAACAGGCAAAAGGCATGAAGGAAAGGGTTAAACATCCCCTCCACACACCTAGCCTGTAAGGAGGGTGGGGGTGTGCTGGGAGGGGGGAGAGCTATAAAGGAGAGTGTATAATCACATAGGGACTAACACCAGAGACATACAGACAGCAGACAGGAGAGACAGATATTATGGAGATGGAAGAGGAGACTGACAACTTGACCATCTTCCTGGGGATGCCAGACTGTGAATATGATGAATGGGAACCGTCCGTTGGGCTGATTCCAACCGCATATCTCCTTATTTTCTTCCTTGGCATCACTGGCAATGGGCTGGTGCTGTGGGCAAGCCGTCGACGCAAGGACAGGCCACGGGCCGCGGACTCCTTTATACTGCAGCTGGCACTTGCTGACCTGGCTTTTGTGGTAACCCTGCCACTGTGGGCAGTCTACGCATCCCTCGGGTACCACTGGCCCTTTGGCAAAGTAGCCTGCAAACTCAGCGGCTACCTGGTGCTACTCAATATGTATGCCAGTGCTTTCTGCCTGACTGGCCTGAGCTTGGACCGGTACATAGTAATAGTGCTGTCCCCAGGGCCAGGTCACCCGCGCTCTCCACTCTCCAGCCCACTGGCAACCGTAGTGACCTGGGCAAGTGCTGGACTCCTCGCCCTCCCTGCCCTCATCTTCAGGAACACAGGACAGACGGATGAGCTTTGGGACAACCGTACTCTGTGCTACATGGACTACTCAATTGTGGACAGCAGTGGCCAAACTAACTCGTGGGAAGCTGGACTGGGATTTTCATCCACCCTGTTGGCCTTTGTAGCTCCATTTTGCGTCATCCTCTTCTGCTACGTGGGCATTGGTCGCAGAGTCTCAGGCCACTTCCGCCTGCCCCTGGTTGCCAGCCGAAAGCGGCGATTATTAGCCATAATGATTGGACTGGTGGTCACTTTTGGGGCATGCTGGGCCCCTTTTCATTTAGTGAAGAGCATCTATGTGCTGATGAATGCAGAGGTTTTGCCCCTGAGCTGCGCCTTGCACGTCTTCCTAAACAACCTGCACCCCTATGTTACCTGTTTGGGATATGCCAACAGCTGCCTGAACCCAGTGCTGTATGCGTTTCTGGACCCCAGGTTCAGAGGACACTGCCGCAGATTGCTGGGGTGTGGAAGCATCTTCCAAGGTAATGAGAAACAAGTGGAGGACAAGGAGCAGAAGGCAGGGGCAGGCAGTTCTTCTGCTGAAGGGGGTAAGCCTGTCAAAGTCTCCACAGAAGAGGAAGAGATGACCGGTATAAAGGACTAAGTGCGGGAAACAAGGCATATAAGGAACTATTTTATATCCCTTACATCACTTTGTGCCGGTGCTTTGTCCCAGACGCTCCTGCATTTAACTGTTCATTTGACTTTCATACAATCCTATCACAGAAGAAAGGACTCTGATGGATTCCAGGATTCAGGTGTTCCCCAAAGACTAGAGCACTTATTATACTGTGGGTGTTTGGGAGGACACTATGTTCTATATTTTGTATGTTTTTTTTTTTACACTTTTAATAATAAAAAAAAAAAGTTATATGGTTACATTAAAATGTTTTAAGATCATCTTAAAAAAAATAATAATAATAATCGAATACGCAGCATCCACATGTAGACAAAGTGTAAATGCCGGAGCCTTCCTAGAAACCTGTGCAGGGTCCACGATACACCATACAGTCGGCGGCACTCAGGAAAAAATGGCAGGACACGCGGATGTGCGATAGATCTATCACACAGCAGCGTGTCCTGCCAATTTTTTTTATGAGTGCCGCCGACTGTATGGTGTGTGATTATATATATATATATATATATATATATATATATATAAAACACTGACATGATCATACAATGGTTTAGAACGTGAAACCAGGTAAATAATGGCTTATTTAACAAGATAAGCACAAATGTGTAATGTTAGTAACTGATATGACATATATTCCAGTGCAGTTTACAACTGTGAACACAACGGTAAGTGTGTGTGTGTGTGTGTGTGTGTGTGTGTGTGTGTGTGTGTGTGGTCTATTTTATGGGATTCAGCATATATGTGTTAAATGCACATATATATATATAAGTATGGTATGTAGGCGGCACTCGTGGACTTAATTCAAATAAGAAACCCGGACACTCCTGGGTTGAATACAACGTTTCGGATTTATTATCCTTCGTCAGGATAATAAATCCGAAACATTGTATTCAACCCAGGAGTGTCCGGGTTTCTTATTTGAATTAAGTCCACGAGTGCCGCCTACATACCATACTTATATCAAACTCAGAAGGAAGGCACCGGGCAAGATGTCTACATTTATTTGGCGGAGTGCCGAGTGTATCTTTACTCCACTCTCATATATATATATATATATATATATATATTTTATGTAAGTCTTTAATATATATTTACTCTGTGTTTCATTCATACAACCTCCAGGTGAGTATGTAGGGGCTCATTCTGAGTTGGGAGCAAAAAGCAAGTACGTATATCTTTGCACCTTGGCAACACCATATGCACTGTGGGGGTTGGGGGGTAGGATGTAAAATGTACAGCAATTGCAGTATACAGATAAAGCTGTCCAGCATGTGTGGGCTAAATAAACAGGAGCCAATATATACCCTGTATGCTTAATACATAAATAAATAATAATAATAATAATAATAATAATAATAATGATAATAATGATGATAATAATAATACATGTTTATTTATTTGCACCCCTGCATTGCAGCATGGTTAGTGCAGGTATAAAGATACCTGTTTATTTGCTTTGGTCCCAGTTCAGAATCAAGTCTATAAAGTTCAATGGGGTAATTCAGACTGCACTGCTGCAGCGGCAGTGATCGCAGTCTGAATTACTTTGTGGAGTGCGTGTGCACACCCTGGGAGCCCAGTGAGCTGCGCTGGCAGGGTAGCTACTTGTTAGGCACAAAAGCATTGCAGCTGTGCAGTGATTTTGTACCTGTGCGGAGGGGGGGGGGGGGGGTCAGGGCCTGACATGCGGGGCGTACTAGTCCTGAGCTGGGTGTCCCCCCGCATGTCAGAGTAACTGATCGTATCAAGTCTGATTTACCCCCATCAGGCCAACAAAAGTGTAGGAGGAACTTGCAAGACTATTGCTTTGCCTCCATTATATATTACTTGGTTTATTTAGTTTTTCTAGTGTAAGTGTTTTTGCTTTGCTAAATGTCTGCAAACAATTAACTACTTTTTCATAAAGGTTGTAAAGTGATAGTTATGACTTCAGTTTTGTTATGGCAGAGGTAAGAACACAGGAGAGAGCTTTCATATTACAATGAGCTGCATAATTGACTTTGTAAAACATCTGATTCATTATTATACACTTTACAACCAAACAGGCTATTTATGGTGCAAAAAAACAACCAACCAGCCAATTACCATTTATCAGGCTGATAGGCTAATTACAGTGTCTGCTGTTTGCTTTCAGTTTCCATATACTACAGCTACTAGATTAAGTAGAACGTGTGCCCCAGAAACATAGAAAAGGTGTCTAGTAGTAATGAGTATGGCATCTTATGGTGCCCATACACTTGTGAGATAATCGGTGCTAACCTTCGATTTCGACCGCATCTGTGAGAGAAATCGAAGGATTGTATGCACATTTTAGGTTCCTTTCGACGCGATGCGCGGGCACGCCGGTCAAATCTCAGGTCTCAAGATATATTGTGCTGCACTTAATATTTACCGAATCGCAGTGCGATCGCATGTGTTTTTAAAAACACATGCTATATATTGCACTGCGATGTGGAATGGGCACCCGCCGGGAGCGACCAGAGGCCGCTCCCACTCGGCGGTGACGTGACCATCACGTGATTACCATGCGATCTATCGCATAATCGCATGGTAATCACTTTGGCAGTTCAGGTGTGATTTCATCTCACCTGAACTGCCGGTGCGATGCCCCGCGATGTCGCGTCGCGGAGCATCACACAAGTGTATTGCCAGCATTACACCTGGAAGCCCATTATTCAGAGAATTCCCCACATAAAGCTGAATATTAAAATGTAAATTATTGCTGATGTTCGGTGACAATGTTATGCCCTCAGACATTGGGGCAGATGTATTAACATGGAGAAGCCATAAGGAAGTGATAAACCAGTGATAAGTGCAAGGTGATAAACGCACCAGCCAATTAGATTGTAACTGTTAATTTACATATTGGAGCTGATTGGCTGGTACCTTTATCACTTTGCAGTTATCACTGGTTTATCACTTTCTTATGCCTTCTCCAGGTTAATACATCTTCCCCCATGGTTACCAAGTGCCTTCTCCTGCAGTCACTGTGAGGAGCACTGCTAAACTTTCTAGTGAGGATGGTATGCTATGAGCCAGTGGTAGGCAACGTGGGACACTCCAGCTGCTGCCTGCTGTGGAACTATACATTCCAGCATGCCCTTCCACAGCTTAGCTGTTAGAACATGCTAAAACTGCTGCAGGGCATGCTGGGATGTGTAGTTCCACTGCAGCTGGAGTGCCACATGTTGCCTACCACTGCTAAGGGCAATGTAAGGGAATACAGTGGGTTTTCTTTCTTTCATTGCAATTTAATATAATTTAGTCATAATGCGCCAGTTTTTCGAAAATCCCTTTATTGTAGGTGTAGTAAAACCTCTAAAAAAGGGAAGGACAGTAACCAGTTGGATTCTAAGGGGCCTATTTATCACCATCTGCATCCAGGATGCGGATGACAGGTGGTCAAATCGCCCAAACTCGCACTGCGATAACTGATTACATCACAGGGATGCATCAATTATCGTGTGCAGGGACAGAGCTTGCGGTCAAGCTCTGTCCCTGCGATGACACTATGCAGCATCATCGGGGTATTTTTCGGAAAAAATACCCCGATGTCCTGCTGGGCATGCACCGCCCCTGCCGACATCGCCGCTACCGCTGCCGTCCGGTCTCAAACCCCCCCTCCCCTGTTGCGGCTACCCCCGCGCAACATGGACTTCCCCCAAGAAGATCAATATACTCACCAGTCCAGGGAGCTGGTCCGTGCTGCTTCTGCTTGGCCGCCCGGCACCGGGTTCTGTGCGCTGCAGTGACCCCTGGTGCTGTAAAGTGCGCTGCCACTTTGCAGCATCACTTTACTGCACTGGGGTCAGATTGCAGCACATGGGGGACCTGGTGCCCGGCAGCGCTCACCGGAGCAGCGGACACCGGCTCCCTGGACAGGTGAGTATGGTTTTTGGTTTCTCATTTTTTATTTTTACTTTTTACACTGTGATCAGCTTGTGTGTCCATCGGACACACATAGCTGATCACTCTGCCGGGACCCCGCTCAGCTTTCTCTGCCAGGGACAGAGAAGCTGGGCAAATGCCACATTATTGCACTGCTGACCTGTGAACTCGCCAGTCTGAGCTGACGAGATTATCACAGGGCACACTGCTGTATTTTTTCACATTTTTTTTTAAATAAATTTGGCCATATACATTTCCCATTATAACTGTTCCAAATGCCCTTTAATACATTCAGGTGATACTAAAATAATGTGTTTTAGTAAAAATAATGTTAATAAATAGACCCTAAGTATCATATATCTAGTACCCAGTACCAGCCAATCAGCTCCTAACTTCAGTGTTACAGGCTGTTTTGGAAAAATGACAGTTAGGAGCCGATTGGTTGGTATTATACCTCTCTCCACTTTATCACTCTCCAAGGCTTAGTACATCTATGAGAGCTAGAATCTGATTGGTTAATATGGGCAACATCCCCACATATTTTCCTTTTTGCGAGTTTTAGTAAGTCTATCCAGGATTTATCTGAAGAACCCTAAATTCTTGGCATTTCAAATGATAGATCCCATACCTGTATATCATTCCTCCCAACATTGAAGCCTGTTGAAGAGGGACATCAGCGTGACCATGCTGTGGCCGATTTTTTTTAAAGGGGTCATGGCCTGAAAAAGGGGGCATGGCCTCGCGGTGGTTGCCGCAATCGCGAGCCACGCCCCCCATTTTTGTCACTGAGGGGGTATGCCCAGCGCTCTGTGAGCTGCTGTCATGTCCCCTCTCCTTCTGTCTTCAGTGAATAGACAATGTGCGCATTGCAGAGCAGCAGTGACATGAGCCTCCCAACTGCCCCCCCCCCCCCCCACCGCGGGACACTGTGGCCCGTGGATGGGACAGCGGGACAGTCCCCAAAAAACGGGACTGTCCCGCGAAAACCGGGACAGTTGGGAGGTATGGTATATGATAAATGAAAACCATTGTTTTAACTGATAATATTTAAAATCTTGGCCCAGATAAATAGCATGGAGATAAAGGCCCTCATTCCGAGTTGTTCGCTCGTTAGTGGTTTTCGCAACGGAGCGATTTGTCGCAAACTGCGCATGCGTCTGCGCCAAGTAAATTTGCCAAAAAGTTAGGTATTTTACTCACGGCTTAACAAAGAAATTTCTTCTTTCTGGTGATTGGAGTGTGATTGACAGGAAGTGGGTGTTTCTGGGCGGAAACTGCCCGTTTTATGGGTGTGTGTGAAAAAACGCTGCCGTTTCTGCGAAAAACGCGGGAGTGGCTGGAGAAACGGGGGAGTGTCTGGGCGAATGCTGGGTGTGTTTGTGACGTCAAACCAGGAACGAAACTGACTGAACTGATCGCAGTGGCAGAGTAAGTCCCGAGCTACTCAGAAACTGCAAAGAAATTTCTATTCGCAATTATGCAAATCTTTCGTTCGCAATTCTGCAAAGCTAAGATTCACTCCCAGTAGGCGGCGGCTTAGCGTGTGCAATGCTGCTAAAAGCAGCTAGCGAGCGAACAACTCGGAATGAGGGCCAAAGTACCAACCAACCAGCTCCTAATAAAGAAGTAATAAAGCAGTGATAAGTGGAAGGTGATAACGCACCAGCCAATCAGTTCCAATATGTAAATTGGCAGGTAGGAGCTGATTGGCTGGTGCATTATCACCTTGCACTTATAACTGCTTTATCACTTCTCCAGGTTTAATACATCTGCCTCTCAACCCGGAAGTAAAGCAGTGTTATTACCGGGTCAGTGGCAGCGTGAACGGGTTCCCGGGATGATGCGACCCGGGACCTGTTCACTATATAGGGAGAGGTGGCGCAGAGATGAGCTCCCATCGCCGACTCCGCTGCCGGCTCAGCCCCCTGCCACTATGGCAACCGACACGGTAAATTGCCGGGTCGGGAAGCCAGCAGTTAGGGTCCAATGCCGGAACCCACTCGGGAAGGACCCGTTTCCAATTCCCAGGTGGGATCCGGCATTAGCGATGTGAAAGGGGTATTACTGTCATTTTTCAAACACAGCCTGTAACATGGCAGGTAGGAGCTGATTGGTTGGTATTTTATCCCCGTGCTATTTATCACTCTCCAAGGCTTGATAAAAGGGGGCCCTTATCTTTTACGGCCTGAATGCTGCCATTGTGATCTCTTTCTATGGCATTAGGGCATTTCCTTGTACACCCAGAGTGGTCACCACATCACAACACCCCAGCAGCTACGTTATTGGGGTGGGTGGGGCTTGATGAAGTGTTTCAGCTGTTGCTGTAGCACTTCTCCATTATTTATTATTATTACCAGTTATTTATATAGCGCACACATATTCCGCAGCGCTTTACAGAGAATATTTGGCCATTCATATCAGTCCCTGCCCCAATGGAGCTTACAATCTATATTCCCTATCACATGTACATGCACAATAGGGTTAATTTTGTTGGGAGCCAATTAACCTAATAGTATATATTTGGATTATGGGAGGAAACTGGAGTACCTAGAGGAAACCCACACAAGTACGGGGAGAATATACAAACTCCACACAGTTGGGAATCGAACCCATGACCTCAGTGCTGTGAGGCAGTAATGCTAACCATTACACCATCCATACTGCCCATGCATTAGAAGCTGCGGAGTAACATGTATAAGCAGCTCTACTGTAGTGTAACATATATAAGCAACTCTACAGTGGCATAACATGTATAAGCGGCTCTACTGTGTTGTGTAACAAATATAAGGGGCTCTACTGTGTTGTATAATGTAAATAATGGACACTACTGTATGGTGTAATGTGAATAATGGACAATACTGTGCGATGTAATCTGAAATGGTACTATTCCATACCTCCCAACTGTCCCGATTTCAGCGGGACAGTCCCGCTATTCAGACACTGTCCCGCTGTCCCTCCCGCGGGTCACAGTGTCCCGTGGGCGGGGGGGGGCAGTTGGGGAGGCTTTGATCACCCGCTGCTCTGCTCTGCAAAGCAGCGAGTGATCTCTAAATAGATGCTGTGCACACGCGCACAGCATCTATTCAGTGCAGGGAGTGGGGGCTGCCCAGCTGCTCAGGGAGCGCTGGGCACGCCCCCAAAATGACTAAAACGGACCCACGGCGCGTGGCCACGCCCACTCGATTGTAGTCACGCCCCTCCCATACGAGGCCACGCCCCCTTTTCGATTTAGGAACATTCAAAGTTGGGAGGTATGCTATTCTGTGGCCATACCCCTTACCTATTAAGCCTCGCCCGAAATTTCTGTTGTGTGCCTTTGGCGTGCACTGTCCCTGTTTTATACATGGGGGTGCCCAAAGGAAACTTTTGCCCTGAGCTACACAAGGTCTTGAACCGGCCATGTCAAATATTTAGGATTTTTTTATATTATTTATTTTCAAATGTAACATGCACCCAATTCCGTACATGGGAGGGGGCGCGAAACATACCCTTGCTCCGGGCACCATGGCGCCTAGCTACACCTCTGCCCACAGTGGGTTATTAAGGGTTGTTAGCCTACCAAAAAAGTTAGCAATTGGGCAAAATCATGTTGCACTGCAGGTGGGGCTGATGTAACAAGTGCAGAGAGATATAGATTTGGGTGGGTTATATTGTTTCTGTGCAGGGTAAATACTGGCCAAGACCTCCTGTGCACAATGAATGGCCTGCGATTTACACAGGTTATTCCTTCTGCCACACATAAAAGTGGTCACACTCTTGATCTTGTCTTTCAGATTGGATTAAAAGTCACTGGCCTAAATATAAACCCAGTCATCTGGTCAGACCACTACTCCCTCTGGTTCTCAGTTGCAACCTCTCAAATTAGATCTTTGCCTGTTGAGTTGACCAGGTATTGTCCAAGGAGGGGTATGACTCCCCAGGCTCTTGCAGCAAATCTGGATCTCTCTGCTATACTGGGTGCCTGTTAAGATCCCTGTTCCCTAGTCCGTTATTATAATAGGGATGTTATGGCTGCAGTTGATATTATCGCTCCTGTACGTATAAGACCTCATAAACCACAATGTTGAGCTCCCTATTTCGACAACAGTGTTAGTGAACTCAAGAAAAGAGGAGCGTAGAATGGAAAGACGATGGAGGAAGACTAACCTAGTGGATGACAAAATAAAACTAATAAAGCATAATGAAGAATATCAATCGACAATCACTCGTAAGAAATCACAGTTCCTATCAAATGAGATCACGGCAGCAAACAATAGACCAGCTCAACTTTTCCGCACGGTGGAAATGCTCTGCAAGCCAGCATGCCTGCAGACTGATGAAACCCTCTCCCAGGCAAGATGCAACGAGTTTGCAAACTTCTTGGCAGATAAAATATCCACCATCCGGGCTGGAATCTCCACAGTGCCATCAAAGGAGTGCCAAACTACAAAGCCTGCCAATATAAGCCACCTGCCTTCATGGATCAGCTTTGACTCAGTGGATGTAAAGGGCATTGCTGAAATTGCTCGGATTTTGCGTCCCACCACCTGTAATCTGGACCCCGCCTCAACCAAGCTTCTAATAGGTTGTATGGATATAATTGGTCCTTTCTTTGCAAAAATTGTTCAATGCTCTTTGCAGACAGGCATTTTTCCTGGACACCTAAAGGAAGCAATTGTTAGACCTCTTCTTAAAAAACCTAATTTAGATCCTGACTGCATGACCAACTACAGACTGTCACGATCCAGGTATCTGGACGCCATTTCTTACCCATCAGATGCCTCCTAAGGCTGGCTCAGCGCTCCAGGACCGGATCCCATCTGTTATCCTAATGTTCACATTCCTGCATCCTCTCCTGTCTCTCTGAGACGCTGTCACAGTAACGCCTTATTACATCTGGCATGGCGTCTCCCGCGGCCTCCGCCGCCGTCCCTGAGCTTCTGCATGCAGAGTGTCAGAGTGGCGATTACGTCAGCCGCGGCCTCCGCTGTGTCCGCGTGGTTGGATGTGCACTTGTCAGCCTGGCGTCTCCTGTCTCCAGTGGCCGGCGCCGCCATTACTGTTTTCATTACCACATGGATTACAAACCAAACTTCCCTCCAAGTGTCTGCATGGGCGCAGCCATCTTGGATTCTGTCAGCTGATCATTTCCTCCAATCTGTTGTCAGTATTGTTAATCTGCATAATTGCCTAGCCAATCCCTTCCTTGCTGCAGGTATAAATACACTGTGCCTGAGCAAGGAAGGCGTCAGTGCTTTGGTTGTCAAACCTAGTTCCTGTTTGTCTCTCTCCTGTGATTGTCTTCCAGGTTCCAGCTCCTGTCTCAAGACTTCCACCATAGAGACCCGCACCAGCATTCCACCTGCGGTGTAGCCTGACTCTCCAATCCATTGTGGATTCATCTGTTTCCAGCTACAGCATTACCTGCTTCCAGCTCAGCTTCCAGCAGAGTACAGCTTCCCTTAAAGGGCCGGTGTCCTTTCTACACTTTACCACTCTCCACCGGTATTATTATTTCTCCGCTCTCAAATTCTACATTTCAGTTCATATTTCATCGCTCCCAAGTTCATCTATTATTTAACTGGTTCCAGCCAGTATCCACTCCGTGCTAACAACAGTCTGGTTCCAGCCAGTATCCACAGCAGCTGTTTTACCTTCAGCAACCCAGCTTTTCCTGGAACATCAGCTGGCACAATCCTGGGTTATCTCCATTGCTACAGTCGGGCCTGGTAAGGACTTTCCATCTAGAAGATCATAAGAACTATCTCACACTACCAGTGCCCTGTGGCTCCTGCCATCCTGTAGTACCCAGGAACTGTATTTATTATTTGCTGACTTTTACGTTTTCTTTTACTGCTGCTGTGTTGCGGAGTTGTCATAATAAACATCATTGACTTTTATCCAAGTTGTCGTGGTCACGCTTTCGGGCAGTTATTATTCATGTTACTTACATGTCCAGGGGTCTGATACAACCTCCCAGGTTTCGGTACATCTCAGCCCCTACAACTGAGGCTGCCTCCCGTCAGCTCAGGCCCTCAGTTGTGACAGTAAGCACTGACCTAATGAATCCAGCCGGAGACCAGGATCAAGCGGCCAGGCCGATGCAAGAACTGGCAGCCCGACTAGAACATCAGGAGGCTGCACAGGGCCACATCATCCGCTGTCTCCAGGATCTCTCTACTCGGCTGGATGGGATTCAGACAACTCTCCGTGGATCAGGCGCATCTGGTGCGTCAACCACAGTGACTCCAGTTATAACCCCACCCACCTTACCCATTTCTGCTCCACGTCTTCATCTTCCAACGCCAGCAAAATTTGACGGATCTCCAAGATTCTGCAGGGGATTTCTCAACCAGTGTGAGATTCAGTTTGAGCTACAACCTGGCAATTTTCCCAGTGACCGTACAAAAATTGCCTACATTATCTCTCTTCTCAGTGGCTCCGCCCTTGACTGGGCATCACCGTTATGGGAGAGGTCCGACACCCTGCTATCTTCTTACACTGCATTCGTGTCAACATTCAGGCGCATCTTCGACGAGCCAGGCCGGGTAACCTCAGCTTCATCCGAGATTCTCCGTTTACGCCAGGGGTCACGTACTGTAGGACAATATCTGATACAGTTCCAGATCCTGGCATCCGAACTGGCATGGAACGACGAGGCCCTGTATGCTGCATTCTGGCATGGCTTATCTGAGCTTATTAAAGATGAGTTAGCTACCAGAGACTTACCTTCTAAGTTAGATGAGCTAATCTCACTCTGCACGAAAGTTGATTTACGTTTCAGAGAGAGAGCAACTGAGCGTGGAAGATCATCTGCTCCAAAATCTTCTGCTCCTCCTCCTCGTCAACTGTCACCATCTAAAGATGAGCCCATGCAAATTGGCCGTTCCCGTTTAACTCCTGCTGAGCGCCGAAGACGCCTCTCTGAGTCTCTTTGTCTTTACTGTGCAGCTCCGTCTCACACCATCAATGCCTGTCCCGAACGTCCGGGAAAACTCCAAACCCTAGCTCGCCCAGGAGAGGGCCGGCTAGGAGTAATGATCTCCTCTCCATCTCCTCATGATTGTAATCTCCCAGTCTCGCTTCAAGTTGCTCAACGTTATCGGAACGTCATTGCCCTCCTTGATTCCGGAGCAGCTGGGAACTTTATTACTGAAGCCTATGTTAAACGGTGGTCCCTACCCACCGAGAGACTTCCTTCCTCCTTTTCCTTAACTGCCGTGGATGGCAGTAAAATTTTTGATACTGTTATTGCTCTAAGGACTCTACCAGTTCGTCTGAGAGTGGGAGTTCTTCATTCCGAACTTATTTCACTTTTAGTGATTCCAAGAGCCACACATCCTGTGGTCCTGGGCCTTCCATGGCTCCGTCTTCACAATCCTACAATTGATTGGACTACGCAAATCCTGGCATGGGGTTCCTCCTGTGCAGAGACATGTTTGTTTAAAGTATTGCCTGTCTGTTCTTCCTCCCCCAGGTCGTCTGATGTTCCACCTCCTCCATATCAAGATTTCACGGATGTGTTCAGTAAAGCTTCTGCTGATATCCTTCCTCCTCATAGAGAATGGGACTGCCCGATTGATCTCGTTCCAGGGAAGGTTCCACCTCGAGGCCGAATTTATCCGTTGTCTCTGCCTGAGACGCATTCTATGGAGGAATACATTAAAGAGAACCTAGCAAAGGGGTTCATTCGACCTTCTTCTTCCCCAGCCGGCGCAGGCTTCTTTTTTGTAAAAAAGAAAGATGGTGGTCTGCGGCCGTGCATCGACTACAGAGGTTTGAACAACATTACCATCAAGAACCGTTATCCTTTACCCCTGATTACTGAGCTCTTTGACAGAGTTAGCGGAGCTACCATCTTTACAAAGCTGGACTTGCGAGGTGCATACAATCTCATCCGGATCCGTGAGGGTGACGAGTGGAAGACCGCCTTTAACACCCGTGACGGACATTATGAGTACCTCGTCATGCCCTTCGGATTGAGCAATGCTCCAGCTGTCTTCCAGCATTTTGTCAATGAGATCTTCAGAGACATTCTATACCGTCATGTCGTGGTCTATCTAGACGATATCCTCATTTTTGCCAACGATTTAGAGGAACATCGTTTTTGGGTTAAAGAGGTTCTGTCCCGTCTCCGTGTCAATCATCTCTATTGCAAATTAGAAAAATGCGTCTTTGAAGTCAAGTCCATTCCGTTTCTAGGGTACATTGTGTCCGGTTCCGGACTAGAGATGGATCCTGAGAAACTACAAGCAATTCAGAATTGGCCGGTACCCTTAACCCTCAAAGGGGTCCAGAGGTTCTTAGGGTTCGCCAATTATTACCGAAAGTTTATACGAGACTTTTCCACCATTGTGGCGCCTATTACTGCTTTCACCAAGAAGGGTGCTAACCCGTCCAAGTGGTCTGAAGAAGCCATGCAAGCTTTTCATCTTTTAAAACAGAGGTTCATCTCTGCGCCTGTCCTGAAACAGCCTGACATCGACTCTCCTTTCATCCTAGAGGTGGATGCCTCCTCCGTTGGAGTAGGAGCGGTGTTATCTCAGAGGGCTAAAGATGGCCATTTACATCCTTGCAGTTTCTTCTCACGGAAGTTCTCCCCAGCTGAGCGCAACTATGCCATTGGCGACCAGGAGTTGCTAGCCATCAAGCTCGCTCTAGAAGAGTGGAGGTATCTGTTGGAGGGAGCTTCTCATTTAATCACCATACTTACAGACCACAAGAACCTTTTATACCTGAAGGGCGCACAATGTCTCAACCCTCGTCAGGCCAGATGGGCACTTTTCTTTTCCAGGTTCGACTTTAAACTCCAGTTCTGTCCGGGCTCTCAGAATCGCAAGGCCGATGCCCTTTCCCGCTCATGGGAGCAAGAAAATGAGTCAGAGTCTTCAGACAAGCATCCTATTATAAATCCGTTGGCATTCTCCACGGTAGGGATGGACTCTACGCCCCCATCAGGGAAAAGTTTTGTGAAGCCGATGCTAAGGAAGAAGCTCATGCATTGGGCCCATGCTTCCCGTTTTGCCGGACATACAGGTATCCAAAAAACCCTGGAGTTTATCTCTAGGTCCTATTGGTGGCCAACTCTGAAAAAAGACGTCTTGGAGTTTATTGCATCTTGCCCAAAGTGTGCCCAACATAAAGTATCCCGCCAGTCGCCTGCGGGGCAACTGGTTCCACTATCCGTTCCCCGTCGACCATGGACCCACTTGTCGATGGATTTCATTACAGACTTACCCATGTGCAACAAGTTCAATACCATCTGGGTGGTAGTTGACCGGTTCACCAAGATGGCACACTTCATTCCTCTCACCGGTCTTCCGTCAGCTTCCAAGTTGGCTCAAGTATTCATACAAGAGATCTTCCGACTCCACGGTCTTCCTGAAGAAATTATCTCAGATCGAGGAGTTCAATTCACAGCCAAATTCTGGCGAAGTTTATGTCAAGTCCTCCAAGTCAAGCTAAAGTTTTCCACGGCTTACCATCCTCAGACCAATGGTCAAACCGAGAGGGTGAATCAGGACTTGGAGGCCTTCCTCCGCATCTATGTGTCCTCCTCTCAAGATGACTGGGTTCAATTACTTCCCTGGGCCGAGTTCTGTCATAACAACCAGTATCATTCTTCATCTTCTTCAACACCATTCTTCACCAACTTTGGATTCCACCCTAAAGTCCCTGAGTTCCAACCGCTTCCAGCAACTTCTGTTCCCGCAGTGGATATCACCTTGCATCAGTTTGCCAATATCTGGAAGAGCGTACGATCAGCTCTGCTCAAGGCATCGTTCAGGTACAAGAAGTTTGCGGATAAGAAGCGTCAAGCAGTTCCTGCTCTCAAGGTGGGTGATCGGGTATGGTTATCCACGAAGAATTTGAGGTTAAGAGTTCCCAGTATGAAGTTTGCACCTCGCTATATCGGTCCTTTCAAGATTGAACAAGTCATCAATCCTGTTGCTTACAGACTCCAGTTGCCTCCCTTCTTAAAAATACCCAGGACATTCCATGTTTCCCTGTTGAAACCGCTGATCTTGAATCGGTTTCATTCCTCACTTCCTCCAACTCCGAAAGTCCAAACTCAACGAGGCGTTGAGTATGAAGTGGCCAAGATCCTGGACTCACGTCACCGTTACGGTCAACTACAGTATCTTATTGACTGGAAGGGTTACGGCCCTGAGGAACGTTCATGGACCAATGCTTCTGATGTCCATGCTCCTGCCTTGGTCCGGAGATTCCATTCCAAGTTTCCTCAAAAGCCAAAGAAGTGTCCTGGGGCCACTCCTAAAGGGGGGGGTGCTGTCACGATCCAGGTATCTGGACGCCATTTCTTACCCATCAGATGCCTCCTAAGGCTGGCTCAGCGCTCCAGGACCGGATCCCATCTGTTATCCTAATGTTCACATTCCTGCATCCTCTCCTGTCTCTCTGAGACGCTGTCACAGTAACGCCTTATTACATCTGGCATGGCGTCTCCCGCGGCCTCCGCCGCCGTCCCTGAGCTTCTGCATGCAGAGTGTCAGAGTGGCGATTACGTCAGCCGCGGCCTCCGCTGTGTCCGCGTGGTTGGATGTGCACTTGTCAGCCTGGCGTCTCCAGTGGCCGGCGCCGCCATTACTGTTTTCATTACCACATGGATTACAAACCAAACTTCCCTCCAAGTGTCTGCATGGGCGCAGCCATCTTGGATTCTGTCAGCTGATCATTTCCTCCAATCTGTTGTCAGTATTGTTAATCTGCATAATTGCCTAGCCAATCCCTTCCTTGCTGCAGGTATAAATACACTGTGCCTGAGCAAGGAAGGCGTCAGTGCTTTGGTTGTCAAACCTAGTTCCTGTTTGTCTCTCTCCTGTGATTGTCTTCCAGGTTCCAGCTCCTGTCTCAAGACTTCCACCATAGAGACCCGCACCAGCATTCCACCTGCGGTGTAGCCTGACTCTCCAATCCATTGTGGATTCATCTGTTTCCAGCTACAGCATTACCTGCTTCCAGCTCAGCTTCCAGCAGAGTACAGCTTCCCTTAAAGGGCCGGTGTCCTTTCTACACTTTACCACTCTCCACCGGTATTATTATTTCTCCGCTCTCAAATTCTACATTTCAGTTCATATTTCATCGCTCCCAAGTTCATCTATTATTTAACTGTTTCCAGCCAGTATCCACTCCGTGCTAACAACAGTCTGGTTCCAGCCAGTATCCACAGCAGCTGTTTTACCTTCAGCAACCCAGCTTTTCCTGGAACATCAGCTGGCACAATCCTGGGTTATCTCCATTGCTACAGTCGGGCCTGGTAAGGACTTTCCATCTAGAAGATCATAAGAACTATCTCACACTACCAGTGCCCTGTGGCTCCTGCCATCCTGTAGTACCCAGGAACTGTATTTATTATTTGCTGACTTTTACGTTTTCTTTTACTGCTGCTGTGTTGCGGAGTTGTCATAATAAACATCATTGACTTTTATCCAAGTTGTCGTGGTCACGCCTTCGGGCAGTTATTATTCATGTTACTTACATGTCCAGGGGTCTGATACAACCTCCCAGGTTTCGGTACATCTCAGCCCCTACAACTGAGGCTGCCTCCCGTCAGCTCAGGCCCTCAGTTGTGACACAGACCTGTATCAAACCTTCTTTTCTAGGAAAGGTTACTAAGAAAGTGGTTACAAATCAACTGGAAACCCGCCTGACAACCCATAATATTTATGATCCATTCCAATCAGGATTCAGGAGAAGATATAGCACTGAAACAGCCCTGGTGTGTGTGTTAAATGATCTTCTGATGGCAAGAGACAGGTGACTGTTCAATATTAATCCTTCTGGATCTTTCTGCAGCATTCGATACGGTGGACCATAGCTTCTGATTGAGCGACTGATACATTTTTGTGGACTGGATGGCACAGTCCTAATCTGGTTCAAATAATTTCTCACAGGCAGGTCACAGAGGGTATCGTCTGGAGTATACTCATCACCATCAGTGCCATTGCCATGTGGTGTCCCACAAGGTTCTATACTATCCCCCATGCTTTTTGCAGTATACATGCTCCCACTGGGTGAAATAATCAGGCGCCATGGCCTGGTCTACCACTGCTATGCGGATGATACACAACTGTACTTGTCCTTTGCTCCTGGCACTGATAACCCAATAGCAACCCTAAATGGCTGTCTAGCTGAGCTCCAGGAGTGGATGAATGCCAGTTGGATGCGACTGAACCCGGATAAAACAGAGGTCTTTATGATAGTCAAAGGACAAGACTGCAGCATAGCCAACCAACTGGACTTACACTTGGGGATTCAGAATTACAGAATTACAAACGTCTAACACTTTTAGCAGTACCTAGAATCTCCCATAATTAATCTGGGGGTCGAGCTTTTAGTCATGCGGCTCCGACTCTATGGAACTCACTTCCCCGCACAGTGCGAGAGGCCCCAACTATAGAATCCTTCAAAAGTAGACTCAAGACTTTCCTGTTTACTCAAGCATTTCCATAATGTCCCTTTAGTATCTTCATGCTTCTGTATTTTATGAAAAGCTGTTCTGCACTTCATTGTTTCTGTACTATATTATGCTATGAATCTGTTAAGCGCCTTGAGTCCTATTGGAGAAAGAGCTCTATATAAATAAAATTATTATTATTATTATTATTATTATGTATTTTTACACTGCAATTTAGATTTCAGTTTGAACACACCCCAACCAAATCTAACTCTCTCTGGACATGTTACATCTGCCCCACCTTCAGTGCAACATGGTTTTGCCCAATTGCTAACTTTTTTAGCTTGCTAACAAACCTGAATAAGGCCCCATAATTCAGATGCAGGCAGTTATGATCTACATGCCCATTGCCCACGCTTGAGAACAAGATGAATGATTGATGGCGATCCCTGGGTTTTGCACGTTACATAGTGTGGCTTATTTACTAACACAGAGATGTGAGCTGAGAGATCTGTCACAGACTACTCAGCACACATCTCTCCCCCGCTCAGCACACAGCGCCAATCTAGCACCGGCAATAGCGCCGCGCGGTGCCGCGCATCACTATCGCTGTAGGGGGTACACACGTAGAAATCCGTGCTTAACCTCTAAGCAGTCTAGTCAGATTGCTTAGAATTTAAGCACGGATCTCTCCGTGTGTACCCGCCTTTACTTTCTACAAGACGCCACATGTTCCAGAGAAGCGTGCTGCTTAATGATGTCATAAGTGTCAGTTGTCTAGATAACGTTACTAAGCAACTGTCCAATAAACATACAAATATGTGATCAGGGTCTTTCAAAATAATGATGTGGAAATAATGAACTGAGTTCTCTAAACACTCATGGATATAAGCTGGTATGTAATGGACAGTCAGCCATCTGGGCCAAATGTTGTGTCTAATCTTTTCTGGACCAAAACTTCTATCAGCCACAGCAGTGCATTTGTGGGGTGGGGGGGGGGGGAGGGTCTTAAGCTCAGGGCCATCTTAACAGCAGTGTAGGCCCCTGGGCAAAGCAATGCCTATCCTCCAGCGGTAGGGGTGGGGGTGCTATCGGCAGCTGTGATGTCCCACGGGCGGTAGGGTGTGTTGTATCTTCCGCTTAGCACATGTGGGACCTGGAGCAGTGGTCTCTGCTAATTACTCCTTTACTGCACAGATGGTGGGAGATGGGGTGGGAGGGAGAATTGTAGAAGTGGCATTGGGCTGAATGAAGAGGCCCTGGTACATGACTTCCAGGGTGGTAGGGGGTGATTAATATGCAGGGGAGGGGTGGATAGTGGAGTGGGCTTAATATTCATAATTTTCTGGTGGGAGGGCAGCTTGCTTGACTGTAGATATCTCCAGTTCCTGGAAATAGATATATTTGCTTTCAATGGTCATAAACAAAAGAAGTAGACAGTATCCCCATTCAGGAGGTAGTGGCGACTTAGGGATCAGAGTTAAGGAGCCAGAGCAATCCACCCGCGCTGCGGGATCGGTGGCGAGCGCCACTCTATGGGTGTCGTGGACACCCACAAAGTAGGAATAGTCCCTATTAGTCAGCATGCTGACTGTTGGGATTGTGAGGGGGCGGGATTCCAGTGTCAGTATTGTGACCAGCGGTCTCTTAACTAAACTCCGTTCCTTCACTGTTGGAGGGTCACTTACCTGGTGCAGCAGGATCACTGATGAAAATGGGTGCTTTGTTTACTTATTTAGAACCCACATAGTGGGTACAGGGGGTGTCATTGCTATGGGTCCTCATACCAAGGTTATATAGTTGCATGCCAAGTTCCCGAATTTGCCTACCAATTGGGTCCAAACGATTACCCAACATAAAAGGGGTGACATTCCATTTTCAGTGAGTGGTTTGTGTAGAGGATGCTATGATGGGGGCACTGTTGATTGGCATAATGTGCCCTGGATGGCATTATAATGTTACATAATAGAAACTGGAGGGCACTGTAACGTGACCTAATATGATGTGGAGGCACCATATTGTGACATAGGATGAACAGGGGACACTGTATGTCATAATGTGGCAGCTGTACAATGTGACATAATGCATTACTATACTATGGTTTATAAAAGAAACAAGGGAACTACTATGTGGCATAATATTAGGGCACTATGGGCACTACTGTGGTTCAGAAACTGAGCTAAGGCACTATTATGAGGCATAAAATGAATAACTGCTGCGGAGAGGTACCTCCCTAGAAGCATTTGGACCGGGGCCCCTTTAAAATACTGCTATGGGGCCAACAAAGTTCTGGCTATGCCCCTGCCAGAACCTACATAAAAAGTTATCCTCCTACCAATAAAAGTGGGTGGTTATGACACAACACCGTCCCCTTCTCTTGTTGGCTGTGGGCTTTAACATAATGAACACGGTTCCTGTCAGTGATTGGAATGGTTCTGTAGCTCTGTATTAATTCACTAGCTTACAATAAAGTCATCCAAGTGGTACAAGAGCTTAGACTAGTTGATTATTTTTCTTTAGACACTGGCCGGTCAGTACAGGGGTCCCTTATCATATGTACAGTGCTAGTATAATGTGCTATATAGACAGGATCACTGGTGTATTTATAATGGGTGCAGTGTGTGTGGTGGACACGGGCCCATGGGTCCAGGGAGGGCCCACGGGTCCAGGGGGGGCCCACACTGCACCCATTATTTGTAATACCCTCCAGAATCCTGTGGAGAAGCAGCAGCGCTGCAGAAATCACTGGGAAAATGGTGCAGCAACATTTTCCCGGTGTTTTGCGCATGCGCAATAGGAAAATCAATGGGAAAATGGCCACCACGCCATTTTCCCGGAGATCTGCGCATGCGCTATAGACTCTGGGACAGTGCTGCCACTGGCTAGAGAGGAGGGGGCCCTGACGGAGCCTACACACGGGCCTCCACCTCTCTAGATACACCCCTGCTTAGTGCATATACATATGTTACATTATACTGCATTATCAGGACTATGGTGTATTCCCTACAGTGCACTATCATGCGTGCACTATAATTGTTTACTCCATACCTTTTATAAAGGGGCCCAGACCATGCACTCTCTAATGAGTACCCAAGCCTCTGTGGTGGCTGACCATGCTCCTTAACCATGTGCCCTTACTTACCTTGCCACTGGCTGGCCCTCCATGCCCAAGTCTGACACTGGTTGCAGAAATCAGATTCAGACAGGAGCCCCGTTCCTAGCTGTAGGAACATCAGTTAGCGGAGAGAATTGTCCTGGTTGTCCGTGCAGAAGAGTGCACCATACTGGTGAGTGTGATACACTTATTTAACTTACCAGGATAGCGTGAGCCTCGTTTTGACTCACCTCTAAGGTGTGGGTACAATGTCCTTGACCAGAAGGGCCCTGAATACTGATGTGATTAGGACATAGTATCTAGTGCAGGGGACAGATATGCTGGGCGCAGTTATATCAAAGTTTCATTAATATGTCTTCCTCCAGCACAAAAAGTGTAACAGTTACAAGTTCAGCTTTGCTAACCTTCTGCAGCACATATCATATATCATACCCGCCTGATTTTACTGGGCCAGTCACGCTTGTCGGGCACCGCCCTGTTGTCCCACAATGCGGTGGGGGGTGGAGGATGACAACACACACACACACACACACACACACACACACACACACACACACACACACACACACACACTCACCGATGCTCTGCCCGTGGAGTCCATTTGCTGCCAGGAAAGCAATTACAACACCTGCACATTACTCTAAACGGTTCCAATACAAATAAATTTGTGAACTTCCAATTTTACTCTATCACCTCATGCATAAAGTTCCAACAGGATATAGATTAATCAGAAATTGCACATGGGCTGTGAAGACATGGGGCACCAAGAACCAGACTCTCACATCCGTGCAATGCACAGGTAAAGAAACACTACACCAGTAAGCAGGCATCAGCCTGGACTAGAGAAACCTGGGACTGTGCAGTGTCCGTATGATCTTATCCTGCTTTCCCATCTGTCCTACCCTGCCCAATGCCAAAATGAACCAGTCCCACTCTGTCCCCAGTCATTCCCTGCTACCAGCCAAGTCATTCAGGCCAACCGCTTATTGGGGGGTCATTCCGAGTTGATCGCTCGCTAGCAACTTTTTGCAGCGCTGCGATCAGATAGTCGCCGCCTATAGGGGAGTGTATTTTCACTTTGCAAGTGTGCGAACGCTTTTGCAGCCGACAGCACAAAAAAGTTTTTTTGCAGTTTCTGAGTAGCTCTGGACTTGCTCAGCCGCTGCGATCACTTCAGCCTGTCTGGTCCCGGAATTGACGTCAGACACCTGCCCTGCAAACGCTTGGACACGCCTGCGTTTTTCCAAACACTCCCAGAAAACGGTCACTGGACACCCATAAACGCCCTCTTTCTGTCAATCACCTTGCATTCGGCTGTGTGAATGGATTCTTCGTTAAATCCATCGACCAGCACCGATCCTCTTTGTACCCATATGACGCGCCTGCGCATTGCGGTGCATACGCAGTTTTGCCGAGATTTAACCTGATCGCAGCGATGCAAAAAGTTGCTAGCGAGCGATCAACTCGGAATGACCCTCATTGTCACTAGTCCTCTTTCCAGTCATCTGATTGACTAAGGTCCTGACTTTGGGTGGACGCAGATATGGTCGCCCATCTGTGACTTTATGCAAACGCCACTTAAAAACCCTTCCCTGGTATACATCCATACGAGACCTGAGCCACAATTACCGGCATTATTTTATCAGGAAAATTGTGCACATTGGTTTATCTTGAAATTTAAATGAAAAACAAAACAAAAACTTTTTGGTTGTTTTGAGGACATTCTATGCAAAAAAACAAAAAACAAAAACAACACAAGGTATAATTTGTGTGGATATTCCTTAAAAAAATAAATACTGATATGGATATTGGGGTTGGGTATGGGACACCGGCGGTCATATGACCGACAGCGGCGTCCTGATGCACAGAATCCCGACACCTGCTAGGTAAGTATTCTAACCCTTCCACCCTAACCCTCCATATCTGTAGCCTAACCCTCCCCTGCAGCCTAGCCCTAACCCTTTAGTTCCTAACCCTGACCCTCCATTTATAATGCCTAACCCCAACCCCCCCCCCCCCCACACACACACACACACACACTGCCTATCCTTAGCCTCCCATAAACTGCCTAAACATACCCCCACGCCCCATGGCCTAGCCCTAAACAGCCTGGTATACTTGTGTTCGGGTTGCCGACAGTTGGAATTCCAGCGTCAGCATTGTGAGTGGTGTTGGAGTTCTGGCGCTGGTCTTCTGACTAGTATCCAGATTCCGGCATTGGTATTCCGACTGCCAGCATCCCAGACACCGTACGATGCAGAACGCATCCCAAATACTGTAATGTTATGAGTGCAAAAGTAAAAAAAAATGGGCTCAGCACAGGGGTGAGAAAACCTTCAGAAGCAAAGAGGTTAAAGCTAGTAGCTAAGACATCTCTGGGCCCACACACTCGGTCAGAGGGACACGGCACATTTGTCAAGGCTCTGTCCTTTGTTGTGGGACAAGAACATTAAGCAAAGTAACCTTGGCTTTTAGACTTAAGAAGGAAAAGGAGTGACATTCATTCTCTCTGGTTTATGAGGAAGAAGCCCTTTCCGGCTCTGCTTCTGTTTCCTTCCCCTGGTGAAGTTGCTATAATGTGTACTTATGACATATTCTACAATAACAGGACAAAGTGAAACCAGAAGAGATCCCGTTGCTCATCTAGAGTTCCGATTAGCTGGATCTGTTCCAATATTGACCGTGTTCATTGCCAGCAAGTTTTGACCAAATGGAGGTGCATAGTACACAGTAGAGAACTCCTGTGCCAGTGGGCAGAAAGTTGTTAGCTAATCTTACTAATGGATCACTGTCTGAGCAATCTGAGGAGACGACAAGTAGCCCCACACCAACCCTGTGCTCAGAGTAAATATGTTCACTGTCTGAACAGCTTAGGAGGAGTACACAGTAGGGATGGATATCAAAAAGTTCTCTATCAAAGGCGTCATCAGTACCTTCCATCAATGGCAGAAAACCCCTTCCATCAATGGCAGAAAACCATGAATAGAAAACCAATGTTGGTTTGACCCATAGGTGGGAGCAGTGTGTGGGGGTGCACCCATTTTTTCAATACTTACATAACATAGTAACATAGTTTCTGAGGTTGAAAAAAAGACAATTGTCCATCGAGTTCAACCTGTTAGTGATCTCCTACACTGTAATAGTTATATATATACATACACAGTATATATATATATATATACATACATATATATATATATATATATATATATTTATTTTCTATTACTATAGTGCATGATTTACACACCATATCTCAGAATATCCTTATCCATTAGGAATATATCTAGGCCATTCTTAAGAGTAGTGACCAAGTCCGCCATTACTACTCTCTCAGGCAGGGAATTCCATATATGTAATGTCCTTACTGTGAAGAAACTTTTCCGTCTCTGTGTGGGAAATCTCCTCTAACCTAAGCGGGTATCAGCGTGTCCTTTGTGATGATCTTAGCAAAAACAAATCCCCCGCTAGCTCTGTGTGTTGACCCCTTATATATTTATAAATGTTAATCATGTCCCCTTAATCTATTTTTTTCCGGTATAAACATGCCTAGCCTATTAAGCCTTTCCTCGTATTCTAGCGTCTCCAGTCCCTTAATCAATTTGGCCGCCCGTCTCTGAACCTTTTCTAGTTCCAGGATATCCTTTTTGTAGTATAGTGCCCATAGTTGTGCGCAGTATTCGAGATTTGGCCTCACTAGTGATTTACTGTATATAATGGGAGTATAACACACTCATCCCTTGCATCAATTCCCCGCTTTATGCATGCTAATACCTTGTATGCCTCTTTTGCTGCATTCCTACAATGGGTACTACTGCTAAGTTTGTTATCTGTGTGAATACTTAAATCTTTTTCCAATACAGAATCCCTTAATCTCTCCCCATTTAGTATGTAGGTATTTTTGTTCTTTCTACCAAAGTGCATTACCTTACATTTGACTATATTGAAACACATTCTCCATTTTGCTGCCCATGTTTCCAATCTAAATAAGTCGTTCTGTAGAGACTCAGCATCCCCCTCCGAATTTATAACCTTACACAATTTGGTATTGTCTGCAAAAATTGACACTGTGCTCTCTAGACTTACTTCTAGATCATTTATGAAAATGTTAAACAATAGTGGTCCAAGTACAGACTCCTGTGGCTCACCACTTAGTACTTCCGGCCAATTCGAATACATTCCATCTACCACCACTTGCTGCTTCCTTTTATCCAACCAATTTTAAACCCAAGTGCATATTGGCCCTCATTCCGAGTTGTTCGCTCGTTCTTTTTCATCGCATCGCAGTGAAAATCCGCTTAGTACGCATGCGCAAAGTTCGCACTGCGACTGCGCCAAGTAACTTTACTATGAAGAAAGTATTTTTACTCACGGCTTTTTCTTCGCTCCGGCGATCGTAATGTGATTGACAGGAAATGGGTGTTACTGGGCGGAAACACGGCGTTTCAGGGGCGTGTGGCTGAAAACGCTACCGTTTCCGGAAAAAACGCAGGAGTGGCCGGAGAAACGGTGGGAGTGCCTGGGCGAACGCTGGGTGTGTTTGTGACGTCAACCAGGAACGACAAGCACTGAACTGATCGCACAGGCAGAGTAAGTCTGGAGCTACTCTGAAACTGCTAAGTAGTTAGTAATCGCAATATTGCGAATACATCGGTCGCAATTTTAAGAAGCTAAGATTCACTCCCAGTAGGCGGCGGCTTAGCGTGTGTAACTCTGCTAAATTCGCCTTGCGACCGATCAACTCGGAATGAGGGCCTTTGTGCTCCCTAGACAAGTTCTCTTAATTTGTAGATAAGTCTTATGTGAGGTACTGTATCTAATCGGAAGCTTTTGTAAAGTCTAAAAAGATTACATCCACCTCTTTACCCTGATCTAGGTTCGCACTGTTTAATAAAAGCCTATTAAGTTAGTTTGGCATGATTTATCCTTCACAAATCCAGGTTGGTTCCTATTAATAACCTTATTGGTTTCACGTAACTCCTGTATTATATCCCTTAAAATACCTTCCAGTACTTTCCCCACTATAGATATAAGACTTATTGGTCTATAATTACCCAGTTCAGATTTACTTCCCTTTTTAAATATCGGCACTAGTTCCACTAAACACCAGGCTTTGGGACCATGCCTGATGTAAGTAAGTCATTGAAAATCAAAGATAGGGGCCTTGCTAATTCGGAGTGTAACTCCATGAGAACCCTTGGGTGAATTCCGTCGGAAACCAGGTGACTCATTAATCTTAATTTTTTTTAATCGGTCACAGACTACTTCCTCACTTAAAATAAGAATTTACTTACCGATAATTCTATTTCTCGTAGTCAGTAGTGGATGCTGGGGACTCCGTAAGGACCATGGGGAATAGCGGCTCCGCAGGAGACTGGGCACATCTAAAGAAAGCTTTAGGACTACCTGGTGTGCACTGGCTCCTCCCCCTATGACCCTCCTCCAAGCCTCAGTTAGGATACTGTGCCCGGACGAGCGTACACAATAAGGAAGGATTTTGAATCCCGGGTAAGACTCATACCAGCCACACCAATCACACTGTACAACTTGTGATCTGAACCCAGTTAACAGCATGATAACAGAGGAGCCTCTAGAAAAGATGGCTCACTACAGCAATAACCCGATTTTTTTGGTAACAATAACTATGTACCAGTATTGCAGACAATCCACACTTGGGATGGGCGCCCAGCATCCACTACGGACTACGAGAAATAGAATTATCGGTAAGTAAATTCTTATTTTCTCTAACGTCCTAAGTGGATGCTGGGGACTCCGTAAGGACCATGGGGATTATACCAAAGCTCCCAAACGGGCGGGAGAGTGCGGATGACTCTGCAGCACCAATTGAGAGAACTCCAGGTCCTCCTCAGCTAGGGTATCAATTTTGTAGAATTTTACAAACGTATTTGCTCCTGACCAAGTAGCTGCTCGGCAAAGTTGTAAAGCCGAGACCCCTCAGGCAGCCGCCCAAGATGAGCCCACCTTCCTTGTGGAGTGGGCATTTACAGATTTTTGGCTGTGGCAGGCCTGCCACAGAATGTGCAAGCTGAATTGTACTACAAATCCAACGAGCAATAGTCTGCTTAGAAGCAGGAGCACCCAGCTTGTTGGGTGCATACAGGATAAACAGCGAGTCAGATTTTCTGACTCCAGCCGTCCTGGAAACATATATTTTCAGGGCCCTGACAACGTCTAGCAACTTGGAGTCCTCCAAGTCCCTAGTAGCCGCAGGCACCACAATAGGTTGGTTCAGGTGAAACGCTGAAACCACCTTAGGGAGAAACTGAGGACGAGTCCTCAATTCCGCCCTGTCCGAATGGAAAATCAGATAAGGGCTTTTACAGGATAAAGCCGCCAATTCTGACACGCGCCTGGCCCAGGCCAGGGCCAACAGCATGACCACTTTCCATGTGAGATATTTTAACTCCACAGATTTAAGTGGTTCAAACCAATGTGACTTTTGGAACCCAAAAAACTACATTGAGATCCCAAAGTGCCACTGGAGGCACAAAAGGAGGCTGTATATGCAGTACCCCTTTTACAAACGTCTGAACTTCAGGGACTGAAGCTAGTTCTTTTTGGAAGAAAATTGACAGGGCCGAAATTTGAACCTTAATGGACCCCAATTTCAGGCCCATAGACACTCCTGTTTGCAGGAAATGTAGGAATCGACCCAGTTGAATTTCCTCCGTCGGGCCAACCTGGCCTCGCACCACGCAACATATTTTCGCCAAATGCGGTGATAATGTTTTGCGGTTACATCCTTCCTAGCTTTGATCAGGATAGGGATGACTTCATCCGGAATGCCTTTTTTCCTTCAGGATCCGGCGTTCAACCGCCATGCCGTCAAACACAGCCGCGGTAAGTCTTGGAACAGACAGGGTCCTTGTTGGAGCAGGTCCCTTCTTAGAGGTAGAGGCCACGGATCCTCCGTGAGCATCTCTTGAAGTTCCGGTTACCAAGTCCTTCTTGGCCAATCCGGAGCCACAAATATAGTGCTTACTCCTCTCCATCTTATCAATCTCAGTACCTTGGGTATGAGAGGCAGAGGAGGGAACACATACACTGACTGGTACACCCACGGTGTTACCAGAGCGTCTACAGCTATTGCCTGAGGGTCCCTTGACCTGGCGCAATACCTGTCGAGTTTTTCCCAACGGTTTATAATCATGTGGAAGACTTCTGGGTGAAGTCCCCACTCTCCCGGGTGGAGGTCGTGCTGAGGAAGTCTGCTTCCCAGTTGTCCACTCCCGGAATGAATACTGCTGACAGTGCTATCACATGATTTTCCGCCCAGCGAAGAATCCTTGCAGCTTCTGCCATTGCCCTCCTGCTTCTTGTGCCACCCTGTCTGTTTACGTGGGTGACTGCCGTGATGTTGTCCGACTGGATCAACACCGGCTGACCTTGAAGCAGAGGTCTTGCTAAGCTTAGAGCATTGTAAATGGCCCTTAGCTTCAGGATATTTATGTGAAGTGATGTCTCCAGGCTTGACCATAAGCCCTGGATATTCCTTCCCTGTGTGACTGCTCCCCAGCCTCGCAGGCTGGCATCCGTGGTCACCAGGACCCAGTCCTGAATGCTGAATCTGCGGCCCTCTAGAAGATGAGCACTCTGCAACCACCACAGGAGGGACACCCTTGTCCTTGGTGACAGGGTTATCCGCTGATGCATCTGAAGATGCGACCCGGACCATTTGTCCAGCAGGTCCCACTGGAAAGTTCTTGCGTGGAATCTGCCGAATGGGATTGCTTCGTAGGAAGCCACCATTTTACCCAGAACCCTTGTGCATTGATGCACTGAGACTTGGCTCGGTTTTAGGAGGTTCCTGACTAGCTCGGATAACTCCCTGTCTTTCCCCTCCGGGAGAAACACCTTTTTCTGGACTGTGTCCAGGATCATCCCTAGGAACCGAAGACAAGTCGTCGGAACCAGCTGCGATTTTGGAATATTGAGAATCCAATCGTGCTGCCGCAACACTACCTGAGATAGTGCTACACCGACCTCCAACTGTTCCCTGGATCTTACCCTTATCAGGGAATCGTCCAAGTAAGGGATAACTAAAATTCCCTTCCTTCGAAGGAATATCATCATTTCGGCCATTACCTTGGTAAAGACCCGGGGTGCCGTGGACCATCCATACGGCAGCGTCTGAACTGATAGTGACAGTTCTGTACCATAAACCTGAGGTACCCTTGGTGAGAAGGGTAAATTTTGACATGAAGGTAAGCATCCTTGATGTCCCGAGACATCATGTAGTCCCCTTCTTCCAGGTTCGCAATCACTGGTCTGAGTGACTCAATCTTGAATTTGAACCTCTGTATGTAAGTGTTCAAAGATTTTAGATTTAGAATCAGTCTCACCGAGCCGTCCGGCTTCGGTACCACAACAGTGTGGAATAATACCCCGTTCCCTGTTGCAGGAGGGGTACCTTGATTATCACCTGCTGGGAATACAGCTTGTGAATGGCTTCCAAAACTGTCTCCCTGTCAGAAGGAGACATCGGTAAAGCCGACTTTAGGAAAACGGCGAGGGGGAGACGTCTCGAATTCTAATTTGTACCCCTGAGATATCACCTGAAGGATCCAGGGGTCTACTTGCGAGTGAGCCCACTGCGCGCTGAAATTCATTGAGACGGGCCCCCCACCGTGCCTGATTCTGCTTGTAAAGCCCCAGCGTCATACTGAGGGCTTGGCAGAGGCGGGAGAGGGTTTCTGTTCCTGGGAACTGGCTGATTTCTGCAGCCTTTTTCCTCTCCCTCTGTCACGGGGCAGAAATGAGGAACATTTTGCCCGCTTGTCCACGAAAAGACTGCGCCTGATAATACGGCGTCTTCTCATGTTGAGAGGCGACCTGGGGTACAAACGTGGATTTCCCAGCTGTTGCCGTGGCCACCAGGTCTGAAAGACCGACCCCAAATAACTCCTCCCCTTATTAAGGCAATACTTCCAAATGCCGTTTGGAATACGCATCACCTGACCACTGACGTGTCCATAACCCTCTACTGGTAGAAATGGACAACACACTTAGACTTGATGCCAGTCGGCAAATATTCCGCTGTGCATCACGCATATATAGAAATGCATCTTTTAAATGCTCTATAGGCAAAAATATACTGTCCCTATCTAGGGTATCAATATTTTCAGTCAGGGAATCCGACCACGCCAACCCAGCACTGCACATCCAGGCTGAGGCGATTGCTGGTCGCAGTATAACACCAGTATGTGTGTAAATACATTTTAGGATACCCTCCTGCTTTCTATCAGCAGGATCCTTAAGGGCGGCCATCTCAGGAGAGGGTAGAGCCCTTACAAGCGTGTGAGCGCTTTATCCACCCTAGGGGGTGTTTCCCAACGCACCCTAACCTCTGGCGGGAAAGGATATAATGCCAATAACATTTTAGAAATTATCAGTTGTTATCGGGGGAAAACCACGCATCATCACACACCTCATTTAATTTCTCAGATTCAGGAAAACTACAGGTAGTTTTTCCTCACCGAACATAATACCCCTTTTTGGTGGTACTCGTATTATCAGAAATGTGTAAAACATTTTTCATTGCCTCAATCATGTAACGTGTGGCCCTACTGGAAGTCACATTTGTCTCTTCACCGTCGACACTGGAGTCAGTATCCGTGTCGGCGTCTATATCTGCCATCTGAGGTAACGGGCGCTTTAGAGCCCCTGACGGCCTATGAGACGTCTGGACAGGCACAAGCTGAGTAGCCGGCTGTCTCATGTCAACCACTGTCTTTTATACAGAGCTGACACTGTCACGTAATTCCTTCCGACAGTTCATCCACTCAGGTGTCGACCCCCTAGGGGGTGACATCACTATTACAGGCAATCTGCTCCGTCTCCACATCATTTTTCTCCTCATACATGTCGACACAAACGTACCGACATACAGCACACACACAGGGAATGCTCTGATAGAGGACAGGACCCCACTAGCCCTTTGGGGAGACAGAGGGAGAGTTTGCCAGCACACACCAAAGCGCTATATATATACAGGGATAACCTTATATAAGTGTTTTTCCCCTTATAGCTGCTGTATTGTTAATACTGCGCCTAATTAGTGCCCCCCTCTCTTTTTTAACCCTTTCTGTAGTGTAGTGACTGCAGGGGAGAGCCAGGGGAGCTTCCCTCCAACTGAGCTGTGAGGGAAAATGGCGCCAGTGTGCTGAGGAGATAGGCTCCGCCCCTTTTTCGCGGACTTTTCTCCTGCTTTTTTATGGATTCTGGCAGGGGTTAAAATTCATCCATATAGCCCTGGGGGCTATATGTGATGTATTTTCGCCAGCCAAGGTGTTTTTATTGCTGCTCAGGGCGCCCCCCCCCTAGCGCCCTGCACCCTCAGTGACCGAAGTGTGAAGTGTGCTGAGGAGCAATGGCGCACAGCTGCAGTGCTGTGCGCTACCTTGGTGAAGACAGGATGTCTTCTGCCGCCGATTTTCCGGACCTCTTCTGTCTTCTGGCTCTGTAAGGGGGCCGGCGGCGCGGCTCTGGGACCCATCCATGGCTGGGCCTGTGATCGTCCCTCTGGAGCTAATGTCCAGTAGCCTAAGAAGCCCAATCCACTCTGCACGCAGGTGAGTTCGCTTCTTCTCCCCTTAGTCCCTCGATGCAGTGAGCCTGTTGCCAGCAGGTCTCACTGAAAATAAAAAACCTAAACTAAAACTTTCACTAAGAAGCTCAGGAGAGCCCCTAGTGTGCACCCTTCTCGTTCGGGCACAGAGATCTAACTGAGGCTTGGAGGAGGGTCATAGGGGGAGGAGCCAGTGCACACCAGGTAGTCCTAAAGCTTTCTTTAGATGTGCCCAGTCTCCTGCGGAGCCGCTATTCCCCATGGTCCTTACGGAGTCCCCAGCATCCACTTAGGACGTTAGAGAAATAAACATTAAGTAGTGGGACATTATCATTGTTGAGGTTATGATCTCTTTTTTACATATTTTGTTACAATCCTTATAGTACAGGAATGACTCGTCCTTCCCGTCCGATTTATACTTTTTAAAAGCTCGCCTCTTTTTTGCCATTAGTTCCTTGATCTTTTTGTTAAGACACATTGGTTTGGAATTATTACTCCTTCGTTTGCTGCCCATGGGAATTAACTTTCAAGTATAACTAGCGAGCAACATGTTTAATACATCCCATTTTTCTGTAGTATTCTTGCCTTGAAACAAAATTTCCCAGCCAATGTTATGTAAGGCTTCCCTCATCATCTCAAAGTTGACTTTGCTAAAGTTTAGAATCTTAGTAGAGCCTATATAGGGCTGCTTGTGAAAACTAATATTGAATGTGACCATATTGTGGTTGCTGTTTCCCATGGGCTCCCCTACTATAATATTTGATATCAAATCCCCATTGTTTGTTAATACCAAGTCTAAGATTACATTGTAGCTAGTTGGTTCCTCGATTTGTTGAAGTAAGTAGCGATCATTTAGTGTGTTTAAAAATCTATTACCCCTAGCAGTATCACATGAATCATTTGTCCAATTTATCTCTGGATAGTTAAAATCCCCCATCACTATTACGTCTCCTAATCCTGCTGCTTTTTCAATTTGCCTCAGTAACAATTCCTCATCAGACACATTAATATCAGGCGGCTTGTAGCATATTACAATAATGTATAATACATACATGTGCACACAGGGAGTGCTAAATAATCATAATTATCTAATTTATTTAGACAATAAAAATAGAATGACAATGCACAATTTAATAATAATAAGATATATCAATAAAAAAATAAAAAATAAATAAAAACTATATCAAATTGACATCTCTCGTAGAAATAAACGACTCAGTTGCTGGTGTTAAAGGGTCCAAATTAGGCTATTTAGCCAATAATTACTGAGCAAGTCCAGAATCCTAGTGTATCGTTAATGTCACCAGCAAGTAGCTTTTAACTGTTAAAAGATGTACTGTAGCAGTCCAATGCCACTTAAATTTAAGCTCACCGCTGTTGGAAGTGTTTCCAAACTCCCATCTATTGCTGTTCAGCGGTGTCCCGGTCTCCCCTGCAGGCTTACCCAGTGTGCGCTGATGAACCGTGGCCGCACAGCCGGACGTCTCCGGCAGTGATGTGGAGCCTGATTTGCAAACTGGGGGAGAGGGCTAGATGCGGGCAGCATGGAGCAAATTGGTGACGGATAGATATAAATTGATTTCCACAGAGAAAATGCAAGTTTCTTGACGCGTTTCTCCGCTATAGGTAGAGTAGCGGTTTCATCAGAAGGTATACTCAGTGTCCACTTTGGAATATATTTATACAGAGGCCATCAAATCAAAAGGCATTGTCCATTAAATAACAGGTGTAGAATAAACAGGTAATTAGTTTGGTGCCTTATCCAGGTTTTTGAAACACAATCAGTGTAAATAGAAATGAAACAATCTTTTTTATCATCAATCAAAAGGTCTCCTTATAAGGAGCTCCATTAAATTAAAAAAAATAAAGAATGTTTAAGATATTAAGAGCATAAAAATATATATTAATATTCTATATATGGCATCGATCCAGAACATTGGGCAATATACTTCAAAGGCAACCTAATATGATCATATAGTCTGGTGGGCTAATGCTGGAGAGCACCAATCTGTGGTATCCTCCCATGAACTCCATTCTTGTTCAGTGTTTTACGTATGGTAGATTCGTCAACAGAGATGTTAGCATGTGCCAGAGATTTCTGTAAGTCTTTAGCTGACACTCTAGGATTCTTCTTCACCTCACTGAGTATTCTGCGCTGTGCTCTTGCAGTCATCTTTACAGGACGCCCACTCCTAGGGAGAGTAGTAACGGTGTTGAACTTTCTCCATTTATAGACAATTTGTTTTACCATGGACTGATGAACATCAAGGCTTTTAGAGATACCTTTGTAACCCTTTCCAGCTTTGTGCAAGTCAATAATTCTTAATTGAGAGCTCTTTTCTGCGAGGCATGGTTCACGTCAGGCAATGCTTCTTGAGAATTGCAAACTCAAAACTGGTGTGTGTTTTTTATAGGGCAGGGCAGCTTTAACCAACACCTCCAATCTCGTCTCATTGATTGGACTCCAGGTTGGCTGACTCCTGACTCAAATTAGATCTTGGAGAAGTCAGTAGCCTAGGGGTTCACATACTTTGTCCACCCTGCACTGTGAATGTTTACATGGTGTGTTCATTAAAAACATGAGAACATATAATTGTTTGTGTGGTATTAGTTTCAGCAGACTGTGCTGGTCTATTTTTGTGACTTAGATGAAGATCAGAACACATTTTATGACCAATTTATGCACAAATCCAGAAAATTCCAAAGGGTTCACATACGTTTTCTTGCAACTGTGTGTGTGTATATATATATATATATATATATATATATATATATATATACACACACATATATATACACACACACACACACACACACACACACACACACACATATATATATATATATATATATATATATATATAGTTCCAGATGTGGTCGCACTCGCACAGGAAAAATATAACATCGACTTGGGTGACTCCCAAGAGGTCCAGAGCATGAGTCCAGACATCAATGTATAGAGAGACAGCATAAAGGGGCACTCACCAGAATTTTGCACGTAAAAAGCATTGATTTTTAATTTATACTTATCAAGGTGATTTAACAAAGAGAGAGTTCATTCAACGTTTCGATCCCTCAGGATCATCGTCAGGAAAATACAGCAAGGACAGCATGTACAGCAAGTTGCATCTGTTCATATACACCAGTATCTAGTAATCAATGCCTAACGGGCCTCCTAAAATACCCCCAGCACTTCCAAACAAGGCAACCCAATTGGTCACACGATCAGTGAAACAATTACTTCCCTAGAGCATAGGTTCTCAAACTCGGTCCTCTTTACCCCACACAGTGCATGTTTTGCAGGTCTCCTCACAGAATCACAAGTGACATAATTAGCTCCACCTGTGGACCTTATAAAATGGGTCAGTGAGTAATTAATACACCTGTGCACCTGCTGGGTTACCTGCAAAACATGCACTGTGTGGGGTCCTGAGGACCGAGTTTGAGAACCACTGCCCTAGAGTATTCCAACTACAAAGGGGAAGTAAATTGTGAACATGCTATGTCATCAGGGTTCAACTATTGAAAGTAAAAGACCAACATACCCCTGTACAAGTAGTACTTACCAATAACAAGGCTGGCACTGCATTAAGGGCTAATAACGCCATCAAGAGTGCTGGTGTGCGTTCCAGTGCGTCTGGATGGAACACATTGTGTTTCCTGTGATAATCGCGGGTAATACCCGCGTCACAGCTCGTCATAGACGCGCCCCCTCAGGGAAAGACCAGGAAGCCCCGCCGTGCGCTCCATTAGACTCAAATGGAACGCACTGCGCTTCCTGTCACACCCGCGAGTCAGACCCGCGTCACTTCCGGTTGCGGCTGTGAAGCGCCGCTAAACACAGAATGTATTCAGGAATCTGTTGTCATGGCTACAAACGGAGTTTATTTATGTAGTCATTGTCAAAAGAGTGTTGCATATAAAATATACACCAAACGTACTGCCTAGAGGACACTCTATGGCCATACCCAAATGCCTGAATATATGTATATATATATATAGAGAGAGGGGGAAAAAATAAGAATTTACTCACCGGTAATTCTATTTCTCGTAGTCCGTAGTGGATGCTGGGGACTCCGTAAGGACCATGGGGAATAGCGGGCTCCGCAGGAGACTGGGCACTCTAAAGAAAGATTTAATACTATCTGGTGTGCACTGGCTCCTCCCTCTATGCCCCTCCTCCAGACCCCAGTTAAGGAAACTGTGCCCGGAAGAGCTGGCATTACAAGGAAAGGATTTTGGAATCCAGGGTAAGACTCATACCAGCCACACCAATCACACCATATAACTTGTGATAAACTTACCCAGTTAACAGTATGAACAAACAGAGCATCAACCAATGGATGCCAACATAACATAACCCTTTATCAAGCAATAACTATATACACGTATTGCAGAAAATCCGCACTAGGGACGGGCGCCCAGCATCCACTACGGACTACGAGAAATAGAATTACCGGTGCAAACACAAGGTCCTCCTCAGCCAGGGTATCAAACTTGTAGAACTTTGCAAATGTGTTTGAACCGACCAAGTAGCAGCTCGGCAAAGCTGTAATGCTGAGACCCCTCGGGCAGCCGCCCAAGAAGAGCCCACCTTCCTTGTGGAATGGGCTTTTACTGATTTTGGATGCGGCAATCCAGCCGCAGAATGAGCCTGCTGAATCGTGTTACAGATCCAGCGAGCAATGGTTTGCTTTGAAGCAGGAGCACCCAGCTTGTTGGATGCATACAGAATAAACAGCGAGTCAGTCTTCCTGACTCCAGCCGTCCTAGCAACATAGATCTTCAAAGCCCTGACTACATCAAGCAACTTGGAATCCTCCAAGTCACGAGTAGCCGCAGGCACCACAATAGGTTGGTTCAGATGAAAAGCTGACACCACCTTTGGCAGAAACTGCGGACGAGTTCGCAATTCTGCCCTGTCCATATGGAAAACCAGATAGGTGCTTTTACATAACAAAGCCGACAATTCTGACACACGCCTAGCTGAGGCTAGGGCCAACAGCATGACCACTTTCCACGTGAGATACTTTAGTTCCACCGTCTTAAGTGGCTCAAACCAGTGGGATTTCAGGAAACTCAACACCACGTTAAGATCCCAAGGTGCCACTGGTGGCACAAAAGGAGGCTGAATATGCAGCACTCCCTTAACAAACGTCTGAACCTCAGGCAGTGAAGCCAGTTCTTTTTGAAAGAAAATGGATATGGCCGAAATCTGGACCTTTATGGACCCTAATTTCAGGCCCAAAGTCACCCCCGACTGTAAGAAGTGCAGGAATCGACCCAGTTGGAATTCCTCTGTAGGGGCCATCCTGGCCTCACACCAAGCAACATATTTTCGCCATATACGGTGATAATGTTTTGCTGTCACGTCCTTCCTAGCCTTTATCAGCGTAGGAATAACTGCTTCCGGAATGCCCTTTTCTGCTAGGATCCGGTGTTCAACCGCCATGCCGTCAAACGCAGCCGCGGTAAGTCTTGGAACAGACAGGGCCCTTGTTGTAACAGGTCCTGTCTGAGAGGCAGAGGCCACGGGTCCTCTGTGATCATTTCTTGCAATTCTGGGTACCAAGTTCTTCTTGGCCAATCCGGAACAATGAGTATTGTTCTCACTCCTCTTCTTCTTACAATTCTCAGCACCTTTGGTATGAGAGGAAGAGGAGGAAACACATAGACCGACTGGAACACCCACGGTTAGCTTTTTGTTGAGACGGGACGCCATCATGTCCACCTGTGGCAGTTCCCATCGATTTGCAATCTGCGTGAAGACTTCCTGATGAAGTCCCCACTCTCCCGGGTGGAGGTCGTGTCTGCTGAGGAAGTCTGCTTCCCAGTTGTTCACTCCCGGAATGAACACTGCTGACAGTGCTAGTACGTGATTCTCCGCCCACCGAAGAATCCTGGTGGCTTCAGCCATTGCCACCCTGCTTCTTGTGCTGCCCTGGCGGTTCACATGGGCCACTGCCGTGATGTTGTCTGACTGAATCAGCACTGGTTGGTTTCGAAGCAGAGGCTCCGCTTGACTCAGGGCATTGTATATGGCCCTTAGCTCCAGGATATTGATGTGCAGACAAGTCTCCTGACTTGACCACAACCCTTGGAAGGTTCTTCCTTGAGTGACTGCCCCCCACCCTCGGAGGCTTGCATCCGTGGTCACCAGGACCCAGTCCTGTATGCCGAATCTGCGGCCCTCGAGGAGGTGAGCACCTTGTAGCCACCACAGAAGAGACACCCTGGCCCTGGGGGACAGGGTGATCATCCGATGCATCTGAAGATGCGATCCACACCACTTGTCCAGCAGGTCCCACTGAAAGATCCTCGCATGGAACCTGCCGAAGGGAATGGCTTCGTAAGACGCCACCATCTTTCCCAGGACTCGTGTGCAGTGATGCACTGACACCTGTTCTGGCTTTAGGAGGTCTCTGACCAGAGTCACGAGCTCCTGAACCTTCTCCTCCGGGAGAAACACCTTCTTCTGGTCTGTGTCCAGAATCATGCCCAGGAAGTGCAGACGCGTCGCAGGAATCAGCTGCGACTTTGGAATGTTCAGAATCCAGCCGTGTTGACGCAACACTTCCTGAGAGTGTGCTACACTGATCAGCAACTGCTCCCTGGACCTCGCCTTTATGAGGAGATCGTCCAAGTATGGGATAATTGTAACCCCTTGCTTCCGAAGGAGCACCATCATCTCCGCCATCACTTTGGTAAACACTCTCGGTGCCGTGGACAGGCCGAACGGCAACGTCTGGAATTGGTAATGACAGTCTCGTACCACAAACCTGAGGTACTCCTGATGAGGCGGATAAATGGGGACATGCAAGTAAGCATCCTTGAAGTCCAGCGACACCATAAAATCCCCTTCCTCCAGGCTTGCAATGACCGCTCTGAGCGATTCCATTTTGAACTTGAATTTCTTCAGATAAAAGTTCAGGGATTTTTAAATTTAAAATGGGTCTGACCGAACCGTCCGGTTTCGGTACCACAAACATAGTGGAATAGTAGCCCCTTCCCCGTTGAAGGGGGGGGACCTCTACCACCACTTTCTGGAGAAAAAGTTTGTGAATTGCCTCCACCACTATGTCACTTTCCATGGGGGAAGCTGGTAAGGCCGATTTCAGGAAACGGTGAGGGGGCATCACCTCGAATTCCAGCTTGTATCCCTGAGACACAATTTGTATAGCCCAAGGATCCACCTGTGAGCGAACCCACTGGTGGCTGAAATGTCGGAGACGCGCCCCCACCGCTCCTGGCTCCGCCTGTGGAGCCCCAGCGTCATGCGGTGGACTTAGTGGAAGCGGGGGAAAACTTTTGTTCCTGGGAACTAGCTGCGTGGTGCAGCTTTTTTCCTCTACCCCTGCCTCTGGCAAGAAAAGACGCACCTCTGACCTTCTTGCTCCTCTGAGAACGAAAGGACTGCATTTGGTAATACGGTGCTTTCTTAGGTTGTGGAGGGACATAAGGCAAGAAATTTGACTTCCCAGCCGTAGCTGTGGAAACGAGGTCCGAGAGACCATCCCCAAACAATTCCTCACCCTTATAAGGTAAAACCTCCATGTGTTTTTTAGAGTCGGTATCCCCTGTCCATTGCCGAGTCCACAGGACCCTTCAGGCAGAAATGAACATAGCGTTAACTCTAGAGCCCAGCAGGCAAATGTTCCTCTGGGCATCCCGCATATATATAGGACCGCGTCCTTGATATGTGCCAGGGTCAGTAGAACAGTGTCCCTGTCCAGGGTATCTAACTCCTCAGACAGAGAATCCGTCCATGCAGCTACTGCACTACACATCCAGGCCGAAGCAATTGCTGGCCTCAGCAGTGTGCCAGAATGTGTATAAACTGACTTCAGGATAGCTTCCTGCTTTCTATCAGCAGGATCCTTTAGGGCGGCCGTATCCGGAGACGGCAGGGCCACCTTTTTAGACAAGCGTGTCAATACCTTGTCTACCCTAGGGGAGGATTCCCAGTGTAACCTGTCCGTTGGCGGGAAAGGATACGCCATGAGTAATCTCTTGGAAACTATCACCTTCCTGTCAGGGGAATCCCATGCTTTTTCACATAATTCATTTAATTCATGGGAAGGGGGAAAAGTCACTTCATGCTTTTTCTCCCCATACATATAAATCCTCTTGTCAGGGACAGGATTTTCCTCAGAAATGTGTAATACATCCTTCATAGCTACAATCATGTAGCGGATGGCTTTAGTCATTTTAGGCTGCAACTTTGCCTCATCGTCATCGACACTGGAGTCAGACTCCGTGTCGACATCTGTGTCAACTATCTGGGATAGTGTGCGCTTTTGGGACCCTTAGGGCCTCTGCGCTGCAGGAGCAGGCATGGGTTGAGACCCTGCCTGTCCCCCGGTTACAGTTTTATCCAACCTGTTATGCAAGGAGTTTACATTATCATTTAACACCTTCCACATATCCATCCAATCAGGTGTCGGCACCGTCGGCGGCGACACCACACTCAGCTGCACTTTTTCTGCCTCCACGTATCCTTCCTCATCAAACATGTCGACACAGGCGTACCGACACACAGCACACACACAGGGAATGCTCTGACTGAGGACAGGACCCCACAAAAGGCTTTTGGGGAGACAGAGAGAGAGTATGCCAGCACACACCCCAGCGCTATATAACCCAGGGATTACACAGTACCTTAGTGTTTACCCAGTAGCTGCTGTTAATATATGTATATATACTGCGCCTAAATTTATGTGCCCCCCCTCTCTTTTTTACCCTCTAATCCACCTGAATACTGCAGGGGAGAGCCTGGGGAGCGTCCTTCCAGCGGAGCTGTGAAGAGAAAATGGCACTGGTGTGCTGAGGAAGAAGGCCCCGCCCCCTCAGCGGCGGGCTTCTGTCCCGCTTAAATGTATAAAAAATGGCGGAGGCTCTGGCATATATACAGTCCCAGACTGTATATATGCCTCTTTTTGCCAAAAAAGGTATTTAATTGCTGCCCAGGGCGCCCCCCCCTGCGCCCTGCACCCTATAGTGACCGGAGTGTGCGGTGTGCTGTGGGAGCAATGGCGCACAGCTGCAGTGCTGTGCGCTACCTTAAGTGAAGACAGGAGTCTTCAGCCGCCGATTTCGATGTCTTCATGCTTCTGTTCTTCTGGCTCTGCGAGGGGGACGGCGGCGCGGCTCCGGGAACGGACGATCAAGGTTAGGTACCTGTGTTCGATCCCTCTGGAGCTAATGGTGTCCAGTAGCCTAAGAAGCGCTACCTAGCTGCCGTGAGTAGGTTTGCTTCTCTCCCCTCAGTCCCTCGTAGCAGAGAGTCTGTTGCCAGCAGAAGCTCTCTGAAAACAAAAAACCTAACAAAATACTTTCTTATCTAGCAAGCTCAGGAGAGCCCACTAGGAGCACCCAGCTCGGCCGGGCACAGATTCTAACTGAGGTCTGGAGGAGGGGCATAGAGGGAGGAGCTAGTGCACACCAGATAGTATTAAATCTTTCTTTAGAGTGCCCAGTCTCCTGCGGAGCCCGCTAGTCCCCATGGTCCTTACGGAGTCCCCAGCATCCACTAGGACGTTAGAGAAATTGGTTTTGTTATTTATTATTTGCCTCATCTAAAAAATGGAAATATCATGACTGCATGTATAACTGATAAGGACTATGTGGGACTGTGCTGATATATATCATAAACTGCTTAGATTAAAACGGAGAGAGGTGAAACTGACCCTGCACGGCCAATTTTTATCGGAGTATCATAGACCCAAGAAGATCAAGCGTGGCTTTCGGGTAGCTAATATACCTACCATCGGCCGCACCAGTGCTCTCTTTTGCAGTAAATGGTGCGGCGTGCTGAATAAATGCTCTTTAGACCTCATCCTCCTAGTAATAGAGGAGGTGGGGTCTCAGGTAGCCAAAGTACGCGAGGAAATCATAGCCCTTGATAAAGCCAGTTTATCCACTTTTAAAGCAGATAAATCTGAAAATTGGTGTGATAAATTACAAACCTCTGTTGAATCCTTTAGAGACGAGTTAGTAGCCTTTAAGAGAAAGAAATTACAGACGGTGACCAGTGATTATGCCAATCATCAGGTATACCGCTGGTTGACTGGAAATACACAAGGTTCCCGTTGCCAAAGGACTCAGAGGCACTTCAGACAAAGGGGTTTTGATAGATTTGAGACCACTACTTCGCCCTCTACCTCTGATACTGATAACTCTACCACCCGTCCACCAAGTGGTTTTTTAGATCACCACACAGGAGGTATCGCACAGCGAGGAGGCCCCATCCGAGGCGAGGGGGTCATAAAGAGAAGGGGAAGGCGGAGACGCCGGATTTAGGCTTAGTCTTTAATCTGTCTTCACATATATTGTCCCCAGGTGAACTGTCATTGCTCTCTTTGGGTATGTCATTTGTCCCTACATCAAAACATGATAGTTTCAATTTGTCAGTGGATCAGTACAAGTTCGGTCGCAAATTAAGATTAAAAGAATTTTTCCGTAACAACAACAGAGATTCATCTGTTGGTCAAGAGGTTAGCGCTCTACGCAAGCCGAGCTTGTTTGACCCACAATGCTCTAACGCAGAGCCGGCCCTACCCAATATGATGCCCTAGGCAAGATTTTGGCTGGTGCCCCCTAACACCAACGCTAGTTCCGCCTCTAAACCTGCACACCTTTCCCAACACCATCACCCCTCACCCATAACAGTCCTTATTTTGGTTTTACTACCCCCTGTAATTTAAATAAGAACAGTGTGCACATTCGGCGCACAGCCCAAAAAGGTATGTGTTCTTGCTGGGAAGGGGCATGGCCACACAATAGTACCCCCAATTCAAATTATGCCACACAGTAGTGCAACTTTGTTCGCAATTTATCATGCGATAGTGTCCCTTATTCACATTACATCACACAGTAGTACCACTTTACCTTATATATGTTACTCCTCTCGGTAGTGTCCCTCATTCACATAACATCATACTGAATTGCTCCTTATTCACATTACGCCACACCATATTGCTCTTTATTCACATTAGACCACACAGTAGTGCCCTTTCTATACGTTACGCCACACAGTAGAGCACCTTATACACATAATGCCTCATATTAGTAATGCATTTATACACATAATACCACACAGTAATGCCCCTTACACATATGACACACATTATTAATGTCCTTATAAACAATGCGCCTTACACATTATGCCAACCCTTATTAATACCCTTTTACACATAATGTCACTTACACATATACGGCACATTATTAATGCCCTTATACAGATAATGACACACATAATGTCCCTTACACATATGCTGCACATTATTAGTGCCCTTATACACATAATGACACACACAGTGCCCCTTACACATATGTCACACATTATGTATGCCCTTATACACATAATGACACACATAGTGCCCAATACACATTTGCTGCACATTATGAATGCATTTAATACACATGAAACGCATAATGACCCTTACACATATGCTGAACACTATTGCACAACCAACCCCCCCCCCCCCCCCCCCACACACACACAGCACTCACACACGGCCGCTAACACTATGACCTCTGCTTGGATACAGATGTGTCCTCATAAATCTTGCCTCCATACACCATGCAGCAGGAGATTCCTGGCGCAAGTCAACTGGTAGCTCTGATAATGTCGGGTGCCTATTTTTGATAAAAATGCATCTTATTTGCATTGCTATGTGGCTAGGATGCACAAACAGCTTCTCCTGATTAAGATTGTGACTGTGGCTGTATCTGCATACGAAATACACACAGAATATAGGCATGCCGCATATCGTTTTAATCAGCAGGAGCTGCTTATGCCCCTAGGCATACCAGATGCCCTAGGCAATTGCCTAGTTTGCTTATGCCTAGGGCCGGCTCTGCTCTAACGCAAGTATACGTATATTCTTGAGAATGGTTGAATTGGATATTGATAATGACAAAGACACACTGACCCATAGTAATTTGTCATCTGATCAATGGAAAGTATTGAGATCACTTAGGGGTAATCAATCCATTGTGATACGCCCCGCCGACAATTTTAGTGATTACGATCGTGAAATCAAACGCCAGTTGTCTGAAACTGCCACATATACTCGGTGCACTAATAACCCCACCCCCCGTATTAAGAGGGTGGTTGATAGTTGCCTGGATAGGGCTGTTAAGTGCGGCTGGCTCACTGAACAGATCATGGGTTTCCTTAAGGTGGATTACCCGGTCTGTCCAGTGATATACACCCTGCCGAAGGTACACAAGACCATGATAGACCCCCCTGGCAGACCTATCATCTCTGCCAGGGGTTCCTTGTTGCAGCCCCTGTCTATGTTTGTAGATAGTTTTCTACAGGGACTTGTCCAGTTTATCCCAAGTTACCTACGGGACACGGGGGATTTTCTGGACAAAATCCTGACGATAGATGATTTGCCAGATGATACATTATTATGTACATTAGATGTGTCTTCTTTGTACACGATTATTCCACATGAGCAGGGAATTGCAGCCGTTCGTAAGCTAATGACGGCCCATAGACCATGTGGACCAACAGGGCCACCAGTGGAATTCATTTTGGAGCTATTGGAACTTATCCTTGTATATAATCATTTCATGTATGAAAATAACTTTTATATTCAATGTGCAGGGACAACGATGGGGTCCAATGTGGCCCCCATTTATGCTGGAGTGTTTATGCATGAATACGAATCAAGGCATATCATTCCACACTTTGGTGAGAGAATTCTTTATTACAAAAGATACATCAATGATGTTTTTCTCCTGTGGAGAGGCACTGAGAAGCACTTCAATAGTATGCTTAGTACATTGAATTCATTAGATAGTAGTGTCCGTTTTACGGGACAGTGCAGCCACATCAACATCCAATTTTTAGATGTGATGGTCAAAAGAGATGGTTCTAGATTAAACACCACTCTTTATCGCAAAGACATGGACAGAAACACTATATTACATGCCAGAAGTAATCACCCACCCCATCTAAAGAACAGTTTGCCTATTTCACAATTCATGCGAGTGATTAGAAATAATTCTGATCCGGTTGTTGCAGAATCACAGCTGGCAGAAATGAGTCAACGCTTTCTGGATAGGGGCTATGACAGCAAAACTATCGAGGGATGCCTCATTAGAGCACGTAATAATACACGCAAATGTACGCAGAAACAAGGTGATCGTATGATCTTTGTAACACAGTTTGATCAGAAATCATCAAGGGTTGCTAAAACGATCAAGAAGTATTGGCCAATTGTTTCTACAGATTCATCATTAACCATGTTTAACACTGGTAATCCAATGATGGCGTACCGCAGAGGAAGAAATCTTTAAACACCTCTTGATGCACCCCAGTAGGTTAACCACTGTGGGTAAGAACACGTGGCTGATGACTCAGAAACCTGGTTGTATTAAATGTACAGGGTGTACGACATGCCGCTCAATGATCCCAGGAACCAGTTTCCCGCATCCTCAAACAGGAAGGCCTATCCGGATACGTTATAAATTACATTGCCGTATGGACTATGTGGTCTATCTCCTCACTTGTCCGTGTGGACTGTCGTATGTGGGGATGACGTCTAGTACTTTTCGGGAACGGATGGCCAACCACAGGATGACGATCAGACAGGCCCTATCTACAGGAGCGACCGATAAGCCTGTTGCACAACATTTCTTAACGGCTGGACATCAATTAGCTACTCTACAATGTCGCATTATTGATTGGGTACCGCCCCTGCCACGTGGCGGTGATAGGGGGCTGGTCCTCAAGAAGCTGGAGTCAAGATGGATTTATCGTTTGGGAACAATCTCGCCCAATGGTCTAAATGAAAATAATCCTCTCAGTGCTTTCCTACGCTGAATTAAAGATCTGAGATAGGGATTACCAAATTTAAAAATAACTTTTTTTGATTGATCTTCTCAAGTCTAAGCATGCTTTGTCAACACACTCATTTTTAATTTAAGTCTAATGTAAATTTATTCCATAAGACCCACCATAGTGGGGTTTCTAAGAATATGTATATCTAAGAATAGATTTATATGTGGTGTTTTTTTGTTTTAGGTTTTTAGATTATATATAAGTATGTTTTTGTGATGTTTGTTACGCACGATGTGGTATACATATGTAGATGTGGACACATTGTGTGATATAATAAGATTTTACTTACCGGTAAATCTATTTCTCGCAATCCGTAGTGGATGCTGGGGACTCCGTAAGGACCATGGGGAATAGACGGGCTCCGCAGGAGACAGGGCACTTTAAGAAAGAATTTGGATACTGGTGTGCTCTGGCTACTCCCTCTATGTCCCTCCTCCAGACCTCAGTTAGAGAAACTGTGCCCGGAAGAGCTGACAGTACAAGGAAAGGATTTTGGAATCCAGGGCAAGACTCATACCAGTCACACCGTATAACTTGTGATAAACTTACCCAGTTAACAGAATGAACAACAACGGAGCATCAGATGCAACCACAACATAACCCTTATTTAAGCAATAACTATATACAAGTATTGCAGAAGAAGTCCGCACTTGGGACGGGCGCCCAGCATCCACTACGGACTACGAGAAATAGATTTACCGGTAAGTAAAATCTTATTTTCTCTAACGTCCTAGTGGATGCTGGGGACTCCGTAAGGACCATGGGGATTATACCAAAGCTCCCAAACGGGCGGGAGAGTGCGGATGACTCTGCAGCACCGAATGAGCAAACACAAGGTCCTCCTCAGCCAGGGTATCAACTTGTAAAACTTTGCAAGTGTGTTTGAACCTGACCAAGTAGCTGCTCGGCAAAGCTGTAATGCCGAGACCCCTCGGGCAGCCGCCCAAGAAGAGCCCACCTTCCCTGTGGAGTGGGCTTTTACTGATTTTGGAAGCGGCAAACCAGCCGCAGAATAAGCCTGCTGAATCGTGTTACAGATCCAGCGAGCAATAGTTTGCTTTGAAGCAGGAGCACCCAGCTTGTTGGATGCATACAGGATAAACAGCGACTCAGTTTTCCTGACTCTAGCCGTTCTGGCTACATAAACCTTCAAAGCCCTGAACACATCCAGCAACTCGGAATCCTCTAAGCCATGAGTAGCCACAGGCACCACAATAGGTTGGTTCATATGAAAAGATGACACCACTTTTGGCAGAAATTGTGGACGGGTCCGCAATTCTGCCCTGTCCATATGGAAAACCAGATAGGGGCTTTTATGTGACAAAGCCGCTAATTCTGACACACGCCTAGCTGAAGCCAAGGCTAATAGCATGACCACCTTCCACGTGAGAAATTTTAACTCCACGGTTTCGAGTGGCTCAAACCAGTGTGACTTCAGGAAACTCAACACCACGTTAAGATCCCAAGGTGCCACTGGAGGCACAAAAGGGGGCTGAATATGCAGCACTCCCTTTACAACGTCTGAACTTCAGGAAGAGAAGCCAGTTCTTCTTGAAAGAAAATGGGTAGGATCGAAATCTGGACCTTAATGGAACCCAATTTCAGGCCCAAAGTCACTCCCGACTGTAGGAAGTGAAGGAAAACGGCCCAGCTGGAATTCCTCCGTAGGGGCATTCCTGGCCTCACACCAAGCAACATATTTTCGCCATATACGGTGATAATGTTGAGCCGTCACATCCTTCCTAGCCTCTATCAGCGTAGGAATGACCTCATCCGGAATGCCTTTTTTTGCTAGGATCCGGCGTTCAACCGCCATGCCGTCAAACGCAGCTGCGGTAAGTCTAGGAACAGACAGGGCCCCTGTTGCACAAGTCCCGTCTTAGAGGCAGAGGCCACGGGTCCTCTGTGAGCATTTCTTGCAGATCTGGATACCAAGTCCTTCTTGGCTAATCCGGAACAAAGAGTATTGTTCTCACTCCTCTTTTCCTTATGATTCTCAGCACCTTGGGTATGAGAGGAAGAGGAGGAAATACATAGACCGACGGGAACACCCACGGTGTCACCAGTGCGTCCACAGCTATCGCCTGAGGGTCTCTTGGCCTGGCGCAATATCTCTGCAGCTTTTTGTTGAGGCGGGATGCCATCATGTCCACCTGTGGCAGTTCCCACCGACTTGCAATCTGCATGAAGACTTCTTGATGAAGTCCCCACTCTCCCGGGTGGAGGTCGTGCCTGCTGAGGAAGTCTGCTTCCCAGTTGTCCACTCCCGGCATGAACACTGCTGACAGTGCGCTTACGTGATTCTCCGCCCAGCGAAGAATTCTGGTGGCTTCTACCATCGCCACCCTGCTCCTTGTGCCGCCTTGGCGGTTTACATGAGCCACTGCGGTAATATTGTCTGACTGAATCAGAACTGGTTGGTCGCGAAGCAGGGTCTCCGCTTGACTTAGGGCATTGTATATGGCCCTTAGTTCCAGGATATTGATGTGAAGGCAAGTCTCCTGCCTTGACCACAGCCCTTGGAAATTTCTTCCCTGTGTGACTGCCCCCCACCCTCGGAGGCTTGCATCCGTGGTCACCAGGACCCAGTCCTGAATGCCGAATCTGCGACCTTCGAGAAGGTGAGCACTCTGCAGCCACCACAGGAGAGACACCCTGGCCCTGGGGGATAGGGTGATTAATTTGAAGATGTGATCCGGATCACTTGTCCAGTAAGTCCCATTGGAAGGTCCTCGCATGGAACCTGCCGATGGCCTCGTATGATGCCACCCTCCTTCCCAGGACTCGAGTGCAGTGATGCACTGACACCTGTTTTGGTTTTAATAGATTCCTGACCAGTGTCACGAGCTCCTGAGCTCTCTCTATCGGGAGATAAACCTTTTTCTGGTCTGTGTCTATGATCATGCCTAGGAGAGGCAGATGAGCTGTAGGAACCAACTGCGACTTTGGAATATATAGAATCCAGCCGTGTTGCCGTTACACTTCCAGAGAAAGTGATACGCTGTTCAGCAACTGCTCTCTTGATCTCGCTTTTATGAGGAGATCGTCCAAGTACGTGATAATAGTGACACCTTGCTTCCGCAGGAGCACCATCATTTCCGCCATTACTTTGGTGAATATTCTCAAGGCCGTGGAGAGACCAAACGGCAACGTCTGAAATTGGTAATGACAATCCCGTACCGCAATTCTGAGGTACGCCTGATGAGGTGGATAAATGGGGACATGAAGGTATGCATCCTTTATGTCCCGAGTCACCATAAAATCTCCGCCTTTCAGGCTTGCAATGACCGCTCTTAGCGATTCCATCTTGAACTTGAACCTTTTCAGGTATATGTTCAGGGATTTTAAATTCAATATGGGTCTGACCGAACAGTCTGGTTTCGGGACTACAACATGGTCGAATAATAACCCCCTCCTTGTTGAAGGAGGGGAACCTTGACCACCACCTGTTGAAGATACAATTTGTGAATTGCAGTTAACACTGTTTCCCTCTCGTGGGGGGAAGCCGGCAGGGCCGTCGGTGAGAGGGCATCTTCTCAAAGTCCAGCTTGTATCCCTGAGACACGATATCTATTGCCCAGGGATCTAACAGGGAGTGAACCCACTTGTGGCTGAACTTGCGAAGGCGTGCCCCCACCGGGCCTAGCTCCGCCTGTGGAGCCCCAGCGACATGCGGTGGATTTTTGTAGAGGCTGGGGAGGACTTCTGTTCCTGGGAACTAGCTGTGTTGTGCAGCTTTTTTCCTCTGCCCCCGCCTCTGGCAAGAAAGGACGCACCGCGGACTTTCTTGTTTCTTTATTCGAAAGGCTGCATTTGATAATGTCGTGCTTTCCTAGGCTGTGCAGGAATATAATGCAAAATATCAGAATTACCAGCTATAGCTGTAGAGACCAGGTCCGAGAACCCTTCTCCACACAATCCTCAGCCTTCCATATGCCTCTTAAATCGGCATCATCTGTCCATTGCATATTCTACAGGACACGTCAAGCAGAAATCGACATAGCTTTGACTCTAGGACCCAGTATACTCATGTCTCTTTGGGCATGTTTTATATATACATATCTCTTAAGACAGCATCTTTAATATATATCTCTATATATATATATATATATATATCTATATACATACTAGGGTCTCAATCTCTGCTGATAAGGTACCTGTCCACGCTGCCACAGTGCTATAAACCCATGCCGACACAATCGCCGGTCTGAGTAGTGTACCAGAATGTGCACGCTATCTGCAGGATCCCTGAGAATAGCTGTTACGTCAGGGCTACCTTTTGGGCAAACGTGACACCCTAGGGGAAGATTCCCATCATATCCTGGCCCTAGTGGGGAAAGGATACTGCCTGAGAATTCTTTGTGGGAAACTGCAGTCTCTTGTCTGGAGATTCCCGCTCTTTTTCTTCATGAGAGGAGGGAAATTTACCTCAGCTTTCTTCCCCTTAAACATGTGTACCCTTGTGTCAGGGACAGATGAGTCATCAGTGATATGCAAATCACCTTTTATTACAATAATCATATATTGAATACTTTTCTGCCATTTTGGCTGTAACTTTGCATTATCGTAGTCGACACTGGAGTCAAACTCTGTGTCGATATCAGTGTCTATTATTTTGGATAGTGAGCATTGAGAGACTCTAAAGGTCTCTGCGACATAGGGACAGACATGGGTAGATTTCCTGTCTGTTCTCTAATCTTTTGTGCAATAAATTCATCTTAGCACTTAATTACACATATCCAAACAGGTGTCGGCGTTGTCGACGGAGACACCCTCTAACACACATATTTGCTCCATCTCCTCCTTAGGGGAGCCTTTTACCTCAGACATGTCGACACACACGTACCGACACACCACACACTCAGGGAATGCTCATCTGAAGACAATTCCCCCATAAGGCCCTTTGGAGAGACAGAGAGAGAGTATGCCAGCACACACCCCAGCGCTATTAACCCAGGAATAACACAGTAACTTAATGTTAACCCAGTAGCTGCTGTTTATATTGATTTTTGCGCCTAATTATGTGCCCCCCCCCCCCCTCTCTTTTTACCCTCTTCTACAGTGTAACTGCAGGGGAGAGACTGGGGAGCTTCCTCTCAGCGGTGCTGTGGAGAAAAAACATGGCGCTGGTGAGTGCTGAGGAAGAAGCCCCGCCCCCTCGACGGCGGGCTTCTGTCCTGCTTTCATGTACAATTTTGGCGGGGGCTCATACATATATACAGTGCCCAACTGTATATTATGCAAACTTTTGCCAAAGAGGTCTCTAATTGCTGCCCAGGGCACCCCCCCCCCCCCTGCGCCCTGCACCCTACAGTGACCGGAGTATGTGGGTTTAGTGTGGGAGCAATGGCGCACAGCTGCAGTGCTGTGCGCTACCTCATATGAAGACTGGAGTCTTCTGCCGCCGATTTCGAAGTCTTCTTGCTTCTGTCACCGGCTTCTGTCTTCTGGCTCTGCGAGGGGGACGGCGGCGCGGCTCCGGGATCGGACGACCAAGGGTGCGATCCTGTGTACGATCCCTCTGGAGCTAATGGTGTCCAGTAGCCTAAGAAGCAGGACCTATCTTCAGTGAGTAGGGCTGCTTCTCTCCCCTCAGTCCCACGTAGCAGAGAGTCTGTTGCCAGCAGATCTCTCTGAAAATAAAAAACCTAACACAATACTTTCTTTTTAGCAAGCTCAGGAGAGCTCACTAAGTAGCACCCAGCTCGTCCGGGCACAGATTCAAAACTGAGGTCTGGAGGAGGGACATAGAGAGAGGAGCCAGAACACACCAGTATCCAAATTCTTTCTTAAAGTGCCCTGTCTCCTGCGGAGCCTGTCTATTCCCCATGGTCCTTACGGAGTCCCCAGCATCCACTAGGACGTTAGAGAAATAATGTTTTTGATGCATTATGTAAACTTCCTTTAATGGGTCTCCTATCGCTCTCAGCACAGTCCCACATAGTCCTTATCAGTTATACATGCAGTCATGATATTTCCATTTTTTAGATGAGGCAAATAATAAATAACAAAACCAATTTTTTTCCCTCTCTCTATATACAGTATATACATATATTCAGGCATTTGGGTAAGGCCATAGAGTGTCCTCTAGGCAGTACGTTTGGTGTATATTTTATATGCAACACTCTTTTGACAATGACTACATAAATAAACTCCGTTTGTAGCCATGACAACAGATTCCTGAATACATTCTGTGTTTAGCGGCGCTTCACAGCCGCAACCGGAAGTGACGCGGGTCTGACTCGCGGGTGTGACAGGAAGCGCAGTGCGTTCCATTTGAGTCTAATGGAGCGCACGGCGGGGCTTCCTGGTCTTTCCCTGAGGGGGCGCGTCTATGACGAGCTGTGACGCGGGTATTACCCGCGATTATCACAGGAAACACAATGTGTTCCATCCAGACGCACTGGAACGCACGCCAGCACTCTTGATGGCGTTATTAGCCCTTAATGCAGTGCCAGCCTTGTTCTTGGTAAGTACTACTTGTACAGGGGTATGTTGGTCTTTTACTTTCAATAGTTGAACCCTGATGACATAGCATGTTCACAATTTACTTCCCCTTTGTAGTTGGAATACTCTAGGGAAGTAATTGTTTCACTGATCGTGTGACCAATTGGGTTGCCTTGTTTGGAAGTGCTGGGGGTATTTTAGGAGGCCCTTTAGGCATTGACTACTAGATACTGGTGTATATGAACAGATGCAACTTGCTGTACATGCTGTCCTTGCTGTATTTTCCTGACGATGATCCTGAGGGATCGAAACGTTAAATTAACTCTCTCTTTGTGAAATCACCTTGATAAGTATAAATTAAAAATCAATGCTTTTTACGTGCAAAATTCTGGTGAGTGCCCCTTTATGCTGTCTCTCTCTCTCTCTCTCTCTATATATATATATATATATATATATATATATACACATATATATTTTTATAAAATCATTTTGGATGAGTTTATATAATCTAATGTATTATGTGCAATTGTTTTTGATGTCTGTAAAGCGCCTTGAGTCCTGTTGGAGAAAGAACGCTATATAAATAAAATTATTATTATTACCCGTTTTATACCTTCACAAACACGTGCCTGATGCAAGAGCAGACCACTTTACTTGTGTGTGCAGGGGGTGTCCAATCCCTTTTGTGTACATAGTGTAGTTTAGTATGTTCGTATGGTGCTGCTGACCACTTATGACACCCTAAGAACACATGATAACCCAGCATAAGGCATTGTACTAGTCTGTACCCATGACTAGTATTCAGGTAGTGTCTGTGTGGTCAGTGTGTGTGTGTGGGGGGGGGGGGGTGAAATGTTATCTTGTTTGGATACAAAACAGACTTGTCCTCCTCAATCTTTTGCTAGACAGCTCTCCTGCTGGGATGGTAATTTTCTTTCACAGGTCCTAAAAACACCAACTTCCTCCCCTCTGCTACATTTAATCCTTTCCAACAAGCATGACCCGGACTGACCCGGACCATATTGCAGGCTGTTGTGACAACGAGGATGGCAACTTTCTCATTCTTTGTTTAAAAGCCAGATTTTTTTTTTTTTGTGGATTATCAGATGGAAATGACTTTGTTACTTTATCATCAGTCTCTCAACAAGGGAGAAACAGTAATTAAGAGCCAGCGATAATGGCACAAATCCTGATGTTCCATTAAAGGACCAGCTCTGCATATCTCTGCTTACTAGGGGTAGTCATCGATCATCGATAGTTTGGCAAGTGGCACCCCCTGCCCCCCCAATTCGATGGCATGCCACAGATGCCGCACCATAGGTCATCAATGTTTTCCCACTGAAAGATTAAAACCATCAATGGTAGAGCCATCCTTGGCCATCAGTATTGCTTCCTCAAACTTTGTGTGCAGCCAGACGGCAGACCTTCAGGAATTACAGGGGGTGTGGCAGAACAGGGCCTATTGGCACAGAGACCATCATTCAGGGCAGTACACAAGGGCGGTGAGACCAAGCTGGATATAAGGTCAAAGGAGCTTGGCTGCCTGTTACTTGCCCCAATCCCAATTGTCCATGAAGAGGCTTCCAGCTCCGCACAGTAACTATAACTGGGGCAGAGGCTAAAAGAGAATGGTGGCAGGGTTCTAGAAGTGGCAAGGAGAAGCGGGTGTAGATCTATAAAAGTGCGGTCGAGGACTGCAGGATGTTGGGGAGGAATTCTGGAAGTGTCGACGAGACTCATGGCACTAAAATGTCCCGGAACAGCAGCCATAATTACCTGCTATCTGCACCTCCCCCTAAACCCTCCACAAGTAATAGAGCCTTCTCATCTCACGCACTTGTGCATCTGTTCACAGCTATGAACACCCTGACGCCACCTATGCAGGTGTAAGTAGAAAAATCAAGCACCCCTCAGTAGAAATAACTACTCCCCATTGAGAATTCCAGTGGGGGAAAGATTTATTCCGCAATTCCTGCTTCGATTTGCATCTAGTGATTGTTGTTCTTCCTGTTTTTACCTTGGCAAAGCATTGTTCCCTCGCTATGTATGGTTTGTTTTCCTTTTTATTGTTGCTACTGCACATTTTTTTAAATTATAAATTATTTAAAAAATCAAACAAAAAACACACAAACCACACACATCTGCATAGGCGTGTGCCCTCTTTCCCAGGCGTGGAAATACACTGATTCCACATCCGCCTCATTGTGTGCAAAATGGTAATAAATTACTAAACTGCAACAACACATTGTAATGTAACCCTCACCTTGCAGCGATTCACACTTGATGTGTAAATGTTTCATTATCTCAAGTGAACGCAGTTTTTATTTTTTCTGTTTTAAACCATCAAACTTGTAGTTCAGGAACCTCCCAATAAAAATGGAAGATGCAGACTTATAAGTAGAGGTCTCTTCTCTGGCAGGTCCGGGCTGAGCACGTTCTCCCTCAGAGGAAACACGTTATCCCGACCAGCTGTATCTGGGTATTCCTTTCTTCCTGTGTGTGTTTACGTCTCAGGCTTGTGGTTGGGTGTACAGGTCAGTCAGCTATCCCTGGGAGCTGTCCGTCCATATTCTGCCATCAGGATTCTTAGCAGTTGTTTAGGTTTGGTGCACGTGCCGACAGTGTGTAATAAACATTAAATTGCATGGATTAAAGTGGATTAATTGTAGATATTTAAATGAAACTTGTATATACTGTATATATAGAGCTATAGTGATGGCGGAAGAGAGAGGAGTACAGTATAATACAGAAGTCAGTAACCTTATCTCTTCCCAATCCAGCTGCGGAGATGTGTAACTACTGCTAAGGCTGTCCTGCCACTACTGACTTACAGCGTAATAGAATCTGTGTGGGCACAAGCCTGTGCTCTACCCTGAGGACAAGCAGCCTTCACTCAGTGCCACCATGGCATTATTCACCGGTGGCTTTTCTGCATTTTGCCCAAGGGAGTTAGTTTCCAGGCTTACCTAACTTGTCTCAGTGTTATTCTACATCTGCTGCCAAGCACCCGAGGAGCCCACTGCCAGTGCTGACCTATGCTGGGAGATCTCAATCAGCAATACGTGGATTGCCATAGTAAGAAAGTTTCTGTAAGAATACGTAGGGACTGAGATTACATTTATGGCCCAAGTTAGAACACAATAAATGTTCTGCAGAACACCAGGCTGCTTAGTGATTTAAAGTGCCGGCTCACCTGATCACCCCATCTATACCCCATGGTACTGAACTCCAGCGTCCCCTATGGATGATAGAGAAAATCCATTAGAATAAAAGGATTACTCTGGGAAGGGAGAACACAACTGTTGGATGGAGCAAACAGCCTGATTAAAAAGGGACCCTACATATCTTTCACTGTCCAGCCCCGACGCCTTTCTTCTGCTCCGGTCCCATGCTGATCACTGCTTGTCCCGCCCCTCTCCATCCTGACCAATGCCGCTCCATCTGACACTCCCTACTCCTGCTCCCATACTTACCTAACCTGGTGGCCGTCTGGGTCCTACTTTTCTACGGCAATAGGTCTGACCCGTCTGTCTCCCTTGCAGTGGAAGCCACTGGACGAGCAGCGTAAATTATTACATAGATACATAAGTAACTGCACACTGGGGAATACTACAAAATGACAGCATGTTTATTTTATTTGATCAATCCAATGGCAATTCAATAAACAGCTGACCCACAACACAAGTCTTTATACGGCATTCAGATAAGGTTCTGTTTTCCATCCACAATGAATTGGGAGAGCTCTTTAGTCTGGTTTACATCTGATTGCAGCTTTAATCTAGTGGCTATATTGCCGGAATCGCACCTGGACAAGCCAATCAGAGCCGATTACATCTGGGCCCAAATGCTGTCAGAGGGTTACATGGGGTAGGCTGCCAGGTCTGCTGCACGTAACTTACAGCACAATCACTAGTGATATCTCTGTGTTCCCTGCAGCTTCAGCTGCCTGTATGGGTGTACCCTGCATGCTCTCTGTCAGGTCTATGTACTCTGTGTAGAGAGTCTCTTTTACACTCTGCGGAGAGGTCTGTACCATCTCCTGTCTGTCTGAGCATTCAGCCTGATAGCTCGGGTCGGTGTCATGTACATGGTCAGGAGAGGAGGCGATGCAGAGGACAGTGTCTGGGGCAACCGTCGCCTGGGTAACTGGATGCTTACGACTCCTATGGGCAGCGAGGTTATCTCTCTTCTCAAACCTCTGGCCACAGATATCACAGGGGAACATGTAGTGAGAGTCGGCATTGTGTTTCTTCATGTGCCAGTTGAGCGAGGCCTTCTGCCTGCAGGTGAATCCACAGAACTCGCACCTACAGGAAAGGAAGGAGGCCACATATACATTCTAAGTAGCTGTTGGCACGTTTGATGTCATTGTATGGGGCAGAGAAAACCAAATGGGACGGGAGGATATGCTGAGGTGCTACAGGGCAACGTGCTCACCTCTCAGTGAAACGGAGGACAAACATAGGACATGGTCATATGGCGACTTCATATATTGGGAATGTAGAGAACTTGGGGGGAAATGTACTAAGCAGTGATAGAAGTGGAGAAGTGGCCCATGGCAACCAATCAGCACAGACGTAACATTTATAATTTGCATACTATGAAAGTATACAGAGCAGCTGATTGGTTGCCATGGGCCACTTCTCCACTTTTATCACTGCTTAGTACATGTCCCCCTTGGTCTGGCGAAAGCGCTGAATAGAGTACAGTATAAGCATGCCTTTACTTCCCTGGCTGCAGTGGTGCCTGCTAGAGACTGTTAGGTGCCCGAGGCTCCCTGTTATAGAGTTGGGAAGCTTTAGTCAATGCCACCACCGGCCATGAAATGTTTACATGTGAGGGAAGAGAGATGGTCCATAAGTATCAACTCAAGAGAGACGGACAAAACAGCGACGGAGTGTGAGGGAGAACAGCAGAGGGGGGGCGGCCTGATAGGAAATTGGCTTGGACCTGCAGGGTTTTGGAGACTGAGATGACCACTTTGGGTCTATTATACTTGTATATAATAATATGATAATTGGCTAAGGTCTACCTCCCTCCCCCATCCTACACCAATGGTTCTCTCTGCAGCAGAGAGACAGGTCAGACCACTGTGTGTCGGGAGGAGGATTGTTCTGGCTGATCGGGAGGCAAACTGAAACTTTACTAATATGCATATTGTATATGTGATAATCATGGCAAATCTGTCATTCTAAGAATAACAGAGTGCTGGAGGGGGGAAGGGACTGGAGAGACGAGTAAGGTAAGGTTGCTAAGCACTTACTGCAGCGGCTTCTCCCCTGTGTGGATGCGGCGGTGTATGATGAGGTTACTGCTGCTACGGAACGCCCGTGCACAGTACTCACAGATGAAGTCCCTTCGATCTGGTAAGAGAACACAAAAGGCTTCTATGTAACTGCACCTCACACATGGGAATATACATACTAGGCATAGCTGTTACTTTGTTCTATAAACCAGCAGCTCACTGTAGATCTGGGAGACTGGATCTGTTCCATATCCTATACAAGGAACCTGTCTCTGTTCTGTCCCTTCCCCATGTCTGGTCTGATCGTCATGAAAAGACTGGAGCCTCTATTGGAAAGGAATGAGGTCTGCTTTGCAGTCAGGGGAAGGGATCACAGAGAGGGTCAGGACCAATGATTTGGGAAAACAACTGGGCTAATGAGCTGGCGGATGTAACATGTGCAGAGAGAGTTGGATTTGGGAAGGGTGTGTCCAAATCTAAATTGCAGTGTAACAATAGTGCTGCCTAGCACCTGTGGCTGCATGCAAACGCAGCCAGTATTTTCCCTGCAAGCAAATATAAATAAATAAAACAATAACTAAAATGTATTTGCACCCCCTGCATAGCCACATGGTTTGTCCCAGATACAAAGTTACTAAGTGGTAATGGTGAAAATAGGATTTTAATTACCTACCGGTAAATCCTTTTCTCGTAGTCTGTAGGGGATACTGGGAATCCATTTAGTACCATGGGGTATAGATGGGTCAACTAAGAGCCATGGGCACTATAGAAGTTTGATTAGGTGTGCTGGCTTTCCACTCTAGTCCCCTCCTACCAGACTAGGAAACTGTGCCCGAGGAAACGGACATACTTTGAGAGAAGGATATCGAAAAGGAAAATGATGAGATTTCGAACCAGCACAACCAGAACAAGAGGAAAGCCATGCTAACCAAAGCTTGTAAACAGGAACAGCAACAGCTCAACCAAACAACATTACTTAACCAAGTAACAGTGCAGGAAGAACGAAGCACCGGGCGGGCGCCCAGTATCCCCTACGGACTACGAGAAAAGGATTTACTGGTAGGTAATTAAAATCCTATTTTCTCTTACGTCCTAGGGCACAGGTTCTTAAACTCGGTCCTCAGGACCCCACACGGTGCATGTTTTGCAGGTCTCCTCATAGATTCTCAAGTGAAATAATTAGCACCACCCGTGGACCTTTTAAAATGTGTCTGTAAGTAATTAATACACCTGTGCTCCTGCTGGGTTACCTGCAAAACATGCACTGTGTGGGGTCCTGAGGACCGAGTTTGAGAACCTGTGTCCTAGGGGATACTGGAAATCCATTTAGTACCATGGGGGAAGTACCAAAGCTCCCAAACCGGGTGGGAGAGTGCTGTGGTGACCAAACTGAAGGTCCTCAGAGGCAAAAGTCTTGAACTTGTAAAACTTAGCAAACATGTTCGAACCCGACCAAGTAGCTGCTCGGCAGAGCTGTAAAGCCGAGACACCCCGGGCAGCTGCTCAAGATGAACCCACCGACCTAGTAGAGTGGGCCTTTACAGATTTCGGAACCGGCACGCCTGCTGTGGAATAAGCCTGATCCAGCGTGCAATTAACTGCTTTGAAGCAGGACACCCAATTTTACTGGGATCATAGAGAACGCACAGCGAGACCGATTTCCTGTGACAAGCTGTTCTCTTAACATACACCTTCAAAGCCCTTACAACATCCAAAGACTTTGAAGTAGCAGAAGTGTCCGTAACAACCGGAACCACAATAGGTTGGTCAATGTGAAACGCGGACAGCACCTTAGGAAGAAATTGCTTACGAGTCCTAAGGTCAGCTCTGTCCTCATGGAAAACTAGGTAGGGACTCTTGTAAGACAACGCTCCCAACTCCGACACACGTCTTGCTGAAGCCAATGCCAACAGTGTGATGGTCTTCCACGTAAGGTACTTTATGTCTACCTCCTGTAACGGTTCAAACCAGTCCGATTGGAGGAACTGCAGCACCAAGTTGAGATCCCAAGGTGCCGTGGGAGGCACAAAAGGAGGTTGGATGTGCAGAACACCTTTCAAGAACGTCTGGACCTCAGGGAGAGAAACCAACTGTTTCTGAAAGAAAATGAACAAGGCCGAAATCTGGACTTTTATGGAGCCTAGGCATAGGCCCGCATCCACTCCCGACTGCAGAAAAAGCAGGAAGCGTCCCAGATGAAATTCCACCGCAGAATATTGTCTGCTCTCTGTTATGAGCCACGGCTGTGGCTCATTCCTGTTTTGCAGTTTTGTTCTGTATTTCATGTTATACTTCTGTTTATGTTCCCCGTGGGTGTCATGGGGTGCTCGGAGCTCACCCTTAAGGAGGGGATACTGTTATGAACCACAGGTAGTGGTTCATTCCTATTTTATGTTTATTAAGTTGTCTTGCATGCCAGGATTTCCTGTTGTTCTGTTTTAGAATACTCTTGTCTGCTGCCGCTGGTGAGTCTGTGTAATTGCAGCTTGTTCCCTTGTGTTCAGCCTCACCTGGCTGCTAATTGCATCTGGTCAGTTTGGAATCATGCAACAAGGCAGCTGCATGGGATTATTAATTAGGTCTCTCTGTTATATGCTGGCTGTTTGCAATTCACAGATGCTGGTGATATTCCTTGGTTTGCAGTCTGCTTGAGTTCTGAGCTTGGTTCCTGCTAGTTCCTGAGCTTCCTGTGTCGATTCCTGTGTCAGTCCCTGTGTCGATTCCTATGTCTGATCCCGTGTCCTGCCGTGAGGCGTTCCTGTCCTGAGGTCCAGTACCGTTGCCTGTGCAAGTTTCTGGCTTCTTGGTGTCCACCGGTCTGTCGTTTGGGATTCTGCCTGTCCTCCAGTTCTGAGAGTCTGTGTCAGCAGCATTGGGAGTTCCTGTCCGTTTGCCAGTATTCGTACCGGTTCCGTGAGTAGCGGCACTACCGCGTCCGTCGGCCTAGGCCGCTGTATTCCCTTATTATTTCTGTCACTGGTGTTTTGCAGAGGGTTCTGCTTATGCTGTCACCGCCGGTACACAAAAGTATTGTCGGCGTGTGGTCAGCATTTCCTTTGTTGTTCTTTTCCTTTGGCGGCAAGCCGCACATACTTTGGTTTTAGGTTTGTTAGTAGCCCCTGGCCTTGTTGTTTAGTCAGAGGGCCCCTTGTTATCACCCTGTCTCGGTTCACTCTTTGTCTCTCATTAAGACCTGAGGGGGCATCGAAGTTGGGCAGACGTAATCCGCCCTTCAAACGCGGCTGCCATGGGCTCAAGCAACCATAGTCTCGCAAGAGTGTACTGACAGCACGGGCGAGACAACGGAGATAGGGCGCCAGGGGCTATTCCCTTTCCATTCCCCTTTCCCAGCATTACGTCCTGGTGCTCTGGACTCGCTTCATTACATCTCCCTTGTTCTGAGCACCAGGAACCTAACACTCTCACACCAAGAGACATATTTCCTCCAGATACGGTGGTAATGTTTAGACGTTACCCCCTTTCTGGCTTGGATCATAGTCAGGATGACCTTGTCAGGAATCCCTCTCCTGGCTAGAATCAGCCGTTCAACTTCCATGCCATTAAACGAAGCCGCAGTAAGTCTTGATAGACGAATGGGCCCTGTTACAGAAGATCCTCGCAAAGAGGTAGAGGCCACGGATCTTCGAGGAGCATCTCGAGAGGATCCGCATACCAGGCCCTTCCTGACCAGTCTGGAGCAATGAGGATTGCTTGAACCTTTTCCCTTTTTATTCTTTTTAGAATTCTTGGGATCAGAGGAAGTGGAGGAAACACGTACACCAACTGGTAGACCCAAGGAGTTGTCAGAGCGTCTACCGCCACTGCTTGTGGGTCTCTCGACCTGGAACAATACCGCGTGAGCTTCTTGTTGAGTCAAGAGGCCATCATGTCGATTTGTGGATATCCCCACCGACGTGTCAACCACTGGAACACCTCCGGGTGATGGTCCCATTCCCCCAGGTGCAGGTCATGTCTGCTGAGGAAGTCTGCTTTCCAGTTGTCTATTCCATGATGAAGACCACCGACAATGCCACTGCGTGCTTTTCCGCCCAGAGGAGAATTCTTGACGCCTCTGACATTGCGGCTCTGCTTTTCGTTCGCCCTGTCGGTTTATGTACGTCACTGCCGTCACATTGTCCGACTGGACCTGAATGGCCTGATTCTGAAGAAGAGATGAGGCTTGCAGAAGGGTGTTGTAGATAGCCCTGAGTTCCAGGATGTTTATTGGAAGGATGATTTCCTGACTTGACCACTTTCCCTGAAACTGCACCCCCTGGGTGACCGCGCCCCAACCTCTGAGGCTTGCATCTGTGGTTAGCAGAATCCAATTCTGAATCCCGAACCTCCGGCCCTCGACGAGGTGAGAAGTCTGTAGCCACTACAGGACGGAGATCCTGGCTTTTGGGGACAGACAAATCCTCTGGTGCACGTGAAGATGCGATCCGGACCATTTGTCCAACAGATCCAGCTGGAAGGGCCTCGCATGAAACCTTCTGTACTGAATTGCTTCGTAAAAAGCCACCATTTTCCCAAGAAGGCGTATGCAGAGATGCACTGAGATTCGGGTCGGCTTCAAGACAGCCCAAACCATCGACTGGATTATGATCGCCTTTTCCAAGGTAAGGAATATTTTCTGAGACTCTGTGTCCAGTATCATTGCCAGGAACTGAAGCCTCTGCGTTGGTTCTAGGTGAGATTTTGGAAGGTTCAGAATCCACCCATGATCCAGAAGTAGTCTGGTCGAGAGGGTAATGTTCTCCAACGCTGTTCCCTGGACGGTGCCTTTACCAGAAGATCGTCCAGGTACGGAATTATGTTCACTCCTTGTTTGCGGAGTAGTAACATCATCTCTGCCATCACTTTGGTGAACACCCTAGGTGCCGTGGAGAGACCAAATGGTAGGGCCTGGAACTGGTAGTGACAGTCCTGCAGTGCAAACTGTAGATAAGCCTGATGAGGCGGCCAGATCGGATTATGAAGATACGCATCCTTGATATCCAGAGACACTAGGAATTCCCCTCCTCCAGACCTGAGATCACCGCTCTCAGAGACTCCATCTTGAATTTGAACACTCGTAAGTATGGATTCAATGACTTGAGGTTCAGAATCGGTCTTACCGAACCGTCCGGCTTTGGTACTACAAACAAGCTGGAATAGTAACCCTTAGTTTGTAGATGAGGTAGAAGGTGGAACTGGAACAATGACCTGGGTCTGTAACAGTTTTTGAATGGCGCCCTGTAAGGTTATTCTTGCCTCTTGTGAAACTGGTAAGCCTGATTTGAAGAATCTGCAAGGTGGGAGCTCCTGGAACTCCAGTCTGTAGCCCTGGGATATAAGGTCTATAATCCAGGGATCCTGGCACGATATTGTCCAGATGTGACTGAAGAATTTTAGCCGGGCTCCCACTTGACAGTCTTCCAGGCTCACGGTCCACCGTCACGCGGAAGGTTTTGAGGGAGCAGAGCCTGAACTCTATTCCTGTGAACCAGCAGTAGCTGGTTTCTGTGGTTTACCTCTAGCACCTCTGGCGGCGGCAGAGGAACCTCTGGCTTGCCCCTAAACTTGGCCGTCCGGAAGGACTGTAGGTTGGATCCTGAATAGGCCTTCCTAGCTGGGGGAGCTGCAGAAGATAGGTATGTAGACTTTCCCGCAGTAGCTCTGGAGATCCATTTGTCTAGCTCATCTCCAAATAAGTCCTCGTCTGTGAAAAGCAGGCCTTCCACTCCTTTCCTGGAGTCCGCATCCGCAGTCCACTGGCGTAGCCATAAACCCCTGCGTGCAGACACTGACATTGCTGTAGTGCGTGCATTAAGCAAGCCTATCTCTTTTATGGCTTCCACCATAAAGTTCGCAGAGTCCTGTATATGCTGCAGGAGCAAAATAATCTCCCCTTGAGGCAAGGTATCTAACCCCTCAATTAGGTTACCCAACCATTTAGCAATGGCTCGCGTAATCCACCCACATGCTATAGTGGGTCTTTGGGCCACCCCCGCAGCTATATACAAAGATTTGAGTGCAGTCTCAATTTTGCAATCAGCCGCGTCTTTTGGGGAGGCTGCACCCGGGACAGGCAATACAATCTTTCGTGAAAGCCTGGAGACCGATGCATCCCCTATTGGTGGATTTTCCCATTTTTTTTCTATCCTCAGGAGGAAAAGCAAAAGATGATAACAACCGTTTAGGGATTTTACATTTCTTATCTGGATTAAGCCACGGTTCTTCAAACAGGGTATTTAGTTCCTTTGACACAGGAAAAGTGGCTGAGGATTTCTTCTTTATATTAAAATAAGATTCCTCACTCTCTTTTGTCACCTTATCAGGGATATTCAGAACTTCTCTGATAGCTTCTATTACAGCCTCTATTCCCTGCGACAGAATACCCTACCCCCACCTCTGAGTCCACCTCACCCTCCTCCATGTCAGACCCCTCATCATCAGAGTCAGACTGCAGGATATGAGCTAAAGGATGTTTTTGCGGACAAACGGCAGGGGACTGAGACGCTGATTTGAGTACTGAGTCTCTTTTCATAAACTCAGTCATAGATTGTCTTAAGTATTGCGTCTTTTTCTCATTCCGAGATAACCTAGTAGAAAAAAAGGAAATCATTCCCCTAACGGAGTCCAGCCATGCTAGCCCCACTAGCCTGGGAAGGGATACTACACTGAGTACACACTAGTGAACCCCCTGGAGAAGAGGAACACTGTGCCTTACATGAAACACACTCTTTTCCTGACATACTGTAACAGTGACAGCACACACACACAGGAAAAGGTTAAATGCACAATTAACCCACAAGGAGCCCTTCCAGAGAGACAGAGAGAGAGTATGGAACCAGCATATGGCTCCCTATTCGCTAATGCCAAGCTTAGCTGGGTCGCAGACTAAGTACCTAGATTAGTTACTTAGTACACTAATAATCGCTCCCCCCTTGCTATGACCCCCTGGTACCGCTGAGGTAATCTGGAGTCTCCCTGGAGGAGCTGCGTGTCCCTGTCAGTCAGCGTCTGTGTCAGCTGCAGTAGAGAAAATAGCGACTGTGAGTTGCCGGATCCGCTCATAGTGAAGCCCCGCCCATTCAATGGCATGCAGTCTTCAAGCTCTTCTTTATACTGGCTGTATGTGTCTATGCGCATAAAATGGAGACCGACTCCTTTTATGGCTTTGTTGCCAGTCTGGGTACTGTGTCCGCTATTCAGCGTCTGTGTCTGTACACAGTCGAGAGTCGCAGTCCGCCCCGGTTAGAAAAGCCATGCGTCTCCGTACCCTCATGCCGCCATAATGGCCGGCGACCTGCTAACCGGGACGCCGGATTAGTACTCACCACTCTTCATTCTTCTGGCTCTGTTAGGGGTGGCGGCTTGCTGCGGGAATGTTCACTTGCCGTGGTGGGGCTTGCAAATAGTTCCCTCAGGAGCTAGTGGCCTGTCAGCGGGGAACGGGACCATTAACCCTGAGAGAGGTTGGGCCGCCCCCCCGCTCTAAGTCCCGCAAAGTAGGCAGGCTGGTGCCATCCACTCCTGCCTGAAAATAACAAACTCAGAAAATAAATGCAGAAAACTGTTCTGGAGTTTCCAGAGATGTGACCGGCTCCTCTGGGCACATTTTCTAAACTGAGTCTGGTAGGAGGGGCATAGAGGGAGGAGCCAGCACACCTAATCAAACTTCTATAGTGCCCATGGCTCCTAGTGGACCAGTCTATACCCCATGGTACAAAATGGATTCCCAGTATCCCCTAGGACGTGAGTGAAATTGCAGCCATGGTAAATGTGTATAATTTTACCACTGTGTCTCTTCTCATGCTCCTTAAGATGTTTTTTAAAGTTGAATGTCTTCCCGCAATCCGGGACGGAGCAACGGAACATGCGCTGGTTCATATGCTGGTACTTCTGGTGATACTAAAAGGGGAGATAAACATAGAACTTAGCTCCAAAGCACAATGTTGTCCTCTTCTTGCAGACAGAAGCCCAAAAGGTTGCCTGAAATACAGTGAACTTAGATGATGATAGAAAGGAACTGTTGAAATTATTTTTTTAACTACCAGATACGGCTATTCTTCTTTCTTTTAAACAACTAGAATGTCTACTAAATCTGTTCCCTACATGTGGCATAAAACGGGTGATGCAAAGAGATTTCTGGAGAAACAGATCAATAATGAGTTAAGGAACTAATAAAGGACGGACACAACAGGCTTTAGCTGTAAATTTCCTGCAGCAGTATATCAATATTAAAAGGCCTAACAGGGTTATATTATAAAGAGAACTTAGAAAAACTAAAGCATAGATTTATCAAGCCTTGGAGCGTGATAAATAGCACGGTGATAAAGTACCAGCCAATCAGCTCCTACCTGCCATGTTACAGGCTGTGTTTGAAAAAATAAGATTTTAAACCTACCGGTAAATCTTTTTCTCCTAGTCCGTAGAGGATGCTGGGGACTCCGTAAGGACCATGGGGTATAGACGGGCTCCGCAGGAGACATGGGCACTCCAAAGACTTTAGAATGGGTGTGCACTGGCTCCTCCCTCTATGCCCCTCCTCCAGACCTCAGTTAGATAAACTGTGCCCAGAGGAGACGTACAGTACGAGGAAAGGATTTTTGTTAATCTAAGGGCAAGATTCATACCAGCCCACACCATCCACACCGTATAACCTGGAATATACGCAACCAGTTAACAGCATGAACTAAAACAGCATCAGCCAAAGACTGATCTTAACTGTAACATAACCCTTATGTAAGCAACAACTATATACAAGTCTTGCAGAAATAAGTCCGCACTGGGACGGGCGCCCAGCATCCTCTACGGACTAGGAGAAAAAGATTTACCGGTAGGTTTAACATCTTATTTTCTCTTACGTCCTAGAGGATGCTGGGGACTCCATAAGGACCATGGGGATTATACCAAAGCTCCAAACCGGGTGGGAGAGTGCGGATGACTCTGCAGCACCGATTGAGCAAACATGAGGTCCTCATCAGCCAGGGTATCAAACTTGTAGAATTTTGCAAAGGTGTTTGAACCCGACCAAGTAGCTGCTCGGCAAAGCTCTAAAGCCGAGACGCCCCGGGCAACCGCCCAAGAAGAGCCCACCTTCCTAGTGGGATGGGCCTTTACCGAATTTGGTAACGGCAATACAGCCGTAGAATGAGCCTGCTGAATCGTGTTACAGATCCAGCGAGCAATAGTCTGCCTAGAAGCAGGAGCGCCAACCTTGTTGGATGCATACAGTGCCTCTGTTTTCCCAACCTGAGCCGTCCTGGCTACGTAAATCTTTAAGGCCCTGACTACATCAAGGGACTTGGAATCCTCCAAGTCTCCCGTAGCCACCGGCACCACCATAGGTTGGTTCATATGAAACGATGAAACCACCTTAGGCAAAAATTGAGGACGAGTCCTCAACTCTGCTCTATCCACATGGAAAATCAGATATGGGCTTTTGTGAGACAAAGCCGCCAATTCGGACACCCGCCTTGCAGATGCCAAGGCCAACAACATGACCACCTTTCAAGTGAGAAATTTTAAATCAACTGTTTGAAGAGGCTCAAACCAGTGAGTTAGGAACTGTAACACCACGTTAAGGTCCCATGGTGCCACTGGGGGCACAAAAAGGAGGCTGGATGTGCAGCACTTCCTTTACAAAAGTCTGGACTTCTGGAAGAGAAGCCAATTCCTTCTGAAAGAATATAGATAGGGCCGAAATCTGTACCTTAATGGAGCCTAACTTCAGGCCCATATCCACTTCTGTCTGTAGAAAGTGGAGAAAATGGCCCAAGTGGAAATCTTCCGTAGGAGCATTCTTGGTTTCACACCAAGATACATACTTTCTCCAGATACGGTGATAATGTTTCACCGTCACCTCCTTCCTAGCCTTTATCAGAGTAGGGATGACTTCCTCCGGAATACCTTTCCCAGCTAGGCTTCGATGTTCAACCGCCATGCCGTCAAACATAACCGCGGTAAGTCTTGGAACACGCAGGGCCCCTGCTGCAACAGGCCCTCCCTAAGAGAAAGAGGCCATGGATCTTCTGTGAGCATCTCCCGAAGATCTGAATATCAGGCCCTTTGTGGCCAATCTGGAACAATGAGTATCATCTGCACTCTTTTTTGTCTCATGATTCTCAATAATTTTGAGATGAGAGGAAGAGGAGGGAACACATAGACCGACTGGAAACACCCATGGTGTCACCAGGGCGTCTACCGCTACTGCCTGAGGGTCCCTTGACCTGGCACAAGACCTCCGAAGCTTCTTGTTGAGGTGTGACGCCATCATGTCTATTTGAGGAAGTCCCCAAAGACTTGTTATCTCTGCAAAAACTTCTTGATGAAGTCCCCACTCTCCTGGATGGAGATCGTGTCTACTGAGGAAGTCTGCTTCCCAGTTGTCCACTTCCGGAATGAAGACTGCTGACAGAGTGCTTACGTGATTTTCCGCCCAGCGAAGAATCCTGGTGGCTTCCGCCATTGCCACTCAGCTCCTTGTCCCGCCTTGGCGGTTTACATGAGCCACGGCTGTGACGTTGTCTGAATCAGAACCGGTAGGTTGCGAAGAAGATTCCCCGCTTGTCGTAGGCCGTTGTATATGGCCCTTAATTCTAGAATGTTGATGTGTAGACAAGCCTCCTGGCTTGACCATAGTCCCTGAAAATGTCTTCCTTGTGTGACTGCTCCCCATCCTCGGAGTCTCGCGTCCGTGGTCACCAGAACCCAGTCTTGAATGCCGAACCTGCGACCCTCTAGAAGGTGAAACTCTGCAGCCACCACAGGAGAGACACCCTGGCCCTGGGGGACAGGCTTATTTTCTGCTGAATTTGAAAATGGGACCCGGACCACCTGTCCAGAAGGCCCCACTGAAATGTCCTCGCATGAAAATCTGCCGAAGGGGATGGCCTCGTAGGTCACCACCATTACTCCCAGCACTCGAGTGCATCAATGGACTGACACTTTTTTAGGCTTCACAGGTCTTTGATCATGTTCTGGAGTTCCTGGGCTCTATACTACCAGGATAAAAAACACCTCTGTGAATCATGCCCAAAAAAATACAACCGAGTTGTCGGAACCCACTGCGACTTTGGCAGATTTAGAATCTAGCTGTGCTGTTGTAGTACTCTCAGGGAGAGAGACACTGTTTTTAATAACTGCTCCCCTGAACTCGCTTCTATCAGGAGATCGTCCAAGTATGTGATACTTGTTAGCGCAGGAGAACCATTATTTCCGCCATTACCTTGGTGAAATTCTCGGGCCCGTAGAAAGCCCAGACGGCAACATCTGAAACTGGTAATGACAATCCTGTACAGCGAACCTTAGGTACGCCCGATGAGGAGGATATATGGGGACATGAAGGTATGCCTCCTTTATGTCTAGTGACACCCTAAAATCCCCCCTTTCCAGGCTGTATATCCTTGCCTTGAGAGATTCCATCTTGAATCTGAACCTCTTTAAATGTAGGTTTAGGAATTTAGATTCAGAATTGGTCTGACCGAGCCATCCGGCTCTGAGACCACAATAGGGCTGAATAAAACCCTTTTCCCTGTTGCTCCAGGGGAACCATGATAAACACTTGCTGTTGACCAGCTTTAGTATGGCAGCCAAAATTATTTTCCTCTCCGGGGAAGTAGCTGGCAAATCCAATTTGAAAATCGGTGTGGAAGCCCCTCTTTGATGGATGTGGTAGAGGCCGGGGTGGACACTTTTCCTGTGAACTGGCCGTAGCCGGTGATCTTTTCCCTCTACCTCTACCTCAGGCGAGGAACTAAAGTCACGCCCCCTTTCTGAACTTACGCGACCGTAAGGACTGCATCTGTTATTAGGGTGTTTCCGTTTGCTGCGGGGGAACATAAGGCAAAAAAGACGACTTACCCGCGGTAGCTGTGAAAACCAGGTCCGCGAGGCCCTCCCCAAATAAAACTTCACCCTTGCAAGGTAAAGCTTCCATATGACTCTCCGAGTCAGCATCACCTGTCCATTGACGGGTCCGCAGGGACCTACTAGCAGAACCTGCCAGGGCCTTAGCCCTTGAACCCAAACACCCAATATCTCTCGCAGCCTCTCTCATATATAGTGCTGCGTCCTTGATGTGACCTAAGGTCAACACCATACTATCTTTATCTAGGGTGTCAATGTTAGACGACAAGTCATCAGCCCAAGCTGTAATTGCGCTACCTACCCATGCCGACGCTACTGCAGGTCTAAATAGGGCTCTGGCAGTCGCATAAAATGTATTTTAAGGTAGATTCCTGCCTATTATCCGTAGGATCCTATAGGGCCGCCGTATCAGGGGACGGTAATGCTACCTTCTTGGACCAGGGCGTTAAGGCCTTGTCCAGCGTGGGTGAGGATTCCCACCGTAACCTGTCCTTTGAGGGGAAAGGATACGCCATAATAATACTCTTGGGAACTTGCAGTCTAATGTCAGGAGTCTCCCAAGCTTTTTTTTTTTTTTTTTAAACGGTCAGCTCATGAGATGAGTTAGGTTATTTTTCTTTAAATATGCAGACCCTCGTGTCAGGGACAGAGGGGTCCTCTGAGATATGCAAAACAACGTTTATTACAATAAACCTAAACTGAATACTGTCGCGACTCATGGGTGCAACCTTGCATCATCCTAGTCGACACTGGAGTCGGAATCCGTGTCGGTATCAGTGTCTGCAAACTGGGTAAAGGGACATTTATGGGACCCCGAAGGGTCCTGGGACACAGTAAAAGCCACGGGTTTTTTCCCTGCTTGTCTTTGGACTCTGCTTTGTCCAATCTGTAATAAAGCCACATTATCATTCAAAACTTTCCACATGTCCACCCAATCAGGTGTCGGCTGTGCCGACGGAGACACCACCACCATCTGCTCTGCTACCTCCCAAGATGAGCCTTCCGCTTCAGACATGTCGACACACGTACTGACACCCCCCACACACACTGGGATAAATAAATATGGGGACTGACCCACAATAAGGCCCTTTGGAGAGACAGAGAGAGAGAATGCCAGCACACACCCAGCGCTACAATATGCTGAAACCACGGTCCCAGCCTAAATAGCGCTTTATATATAAATATATGTACAAACTGCATCAAATAAATGTGCCCCCCCCTCGTTTTTGTCCCCTGTAACTTCAGCAGGGGAGAGTCAGGGAGCCCTTCACTGCAGCATGCTGTGGAGAAAAATGGCGCTGGTTAGTGCTGGAGGATCAAGCCCCGCCCCCTCGACGGCGGGCTTCGGTCCCGCTCAATTTCTTTATACTGGCAGGGGTTTTATATTATATTGCCTCAGCAGTATCTAATATCTGTGCCAGTGCTGTTTATGAGGTAAAAATTGCTGCCCAGGGCACCCCCCCCCCCTGCGCCCTGCACCCGTACAGTGCCGTGTGTGTGTGTGTGTGTGTGTGTGTGTGTGTGTGTGTCGGGAGCAATGGCGCGCAGTGAAGATCTGAAGTCTTCTGCCGCCTTTGAAGTCTTCTTTCTTCTCATACTCACCTGGCTTCTATCTTCTGGCTCTGTGAGGGGGACGGCGGCGCGGCTCCGGGACGAACGACGAGGATGAGACCTGTGTTCCGACCCTCTGGAGCTAATGGTGTCCAGTAGCCTAAGAAGCAGAGCCTATCACTTAAGTAGGTCTGCTTCTCTCCCCTCAGTCCCACGATGCAGGGAGCCTGTTGCCAGCAGTGCTCCCTGAAAATAAAAAACCTACCAAAAAGTATTTTTCAGAGAAACTCAGGAGAGCTCCCCTGTAGTGCCTCTCGTCTCCTCTGGGCACACGATCTAACTGAGGTCTGGAGGAGGGGCATAGAGGGAGGAGCCAGTGCACACCCATTCTAAAGTCTTTGGAGTGCCCATGTCTCCTGCGGAGCCCGTCTATGCCCCATGGTCCTTACGGAGTCCCAGCATCCTCTAGGACGTAAGAGAAATAACAGTTAGGAGCTGGCTGGTTGATACTTAATCACCGTGCAATGTATCACTCTCCAAGGCTTGATAAATCTGGGCCTAAGCTTGTAAATAATACACCATATAGGTGACCTAATTATTATGTATACATTTATCCAAAGTGAAAGAATGTACCTAGTGACCGTGGTATATCTAGGACCACACAGGGGACTAGGGGTCACCAGCAGGGAACAGAACAAAGCAGGTCTCACCACCATCACAGGAGGGGGCTCATTACTGTAACGGGTTTCTGACTCACTAACACATATGGATTGGATGCCCCCCAGAGGTGTAGCTAATGTGCAAATGCAATGGATGCTACAATTGCTGACAAGAGGAATAAGCACCAAACTGGAATACACATGATGAACTTTCAGTTATTATTAGGAGTCTAACATTCTTTGATCTAAGGCCGTAGGGAGGGGGTGCGAGCGGCGCCATCCTCCAAGGCGCAGGGTGGCAGCTCACATCTACTAGAATAGACTGTGTAGAATAAAAGTTCTTTCTGGAAAAGCTTGACGCAGTGTGGCCTCATGGGATGCAATTGTGGCAGGTGTGGTTCATCAAATCGACAGTATCTAGGTCGACAATGTTTAGGTCGACCACTATAGGTCGACAGTCACTAGGTTGACATGGATGGAAGGTCGACAGGGTTTCTAGGTCGACATGTGCTAGGTCGACAGGTCTAAAGGTCGACATGAGGATTATTTTTTTTTTTGGTGTCGTTTTCTTCGTAGAGTGACCGGGATCCCAAATTAGTGCACCGCGTCCCCTCGCATGGCTCGCTTCGCTCGCCATGCTTCGGGCATGGTGCCTTCGCTTCGCTCGGTACAGGTTACCGTTCCAATCGTAGTCCACGTGGATCGTTAAGTATGAAAAAATTCAAAAAAATTCAAAAAAATTTGAAAAACTCATGTCGACCTTTAGACCTGTCGACCTAGCACATGTCGACCTAGCACATGTCGACCTAGAAACCCTGTCGACCTTCCATCCATGTCGACCTAGTGACTGTCGACCTAAACATTGTCGACCTAGATACTGTCGATCTTCAGACCGGATCCCATTGTGGCATGGGACCCTGGCACTGAAAGGGTTAAACCAAGAATATTGGAATAAGTTCCTCCCGAGCTGATGACCGTGTAGTCTGAGTAATAACAGCAAAGATGAACATGTTTGCACTTTGCCTTCTTGCTGCCATTTCACATAGGCCTGTCTGTGTGGGTGTAGTATGGTATGCCGGCGGCCGGGCTCCCGGCGACCAGCATACCGGTGCCGGCATACCGACAGCGTGGCGAACGACCTCCAGGGGGGTCGTGGACCCCCACGAGGGAGAATATGTGTCGGTATGCCGGGTGTCGGGATTCCGGCGCCGGTATACTGTGCGCCGGGATCCCGACTTTCGGCAACCAAAAGACCACCCGCCTGTGTAACTTGTAATCTATTCACAGGAATGGGGTCTGAGCTTATGTACTGTATGACATAACCCTAGACATTACCTCAGGCACATGGTAACAGCCCTCAGGGCGCAAACAAGTTAGATATAGTTTAAAAAGAGCTTGGCGATGTAATTGGACTGTTCTACACAAGAACATGAGAATAGGCCGGGCACCAGGTCTTGTTATGTTGGTGTTACTATTAAGTGTCAGTTTTAGGGGCCCGGCTTGTGTATTGCCGCCTGTCACTGTAATAAATTATGTACAGCTGGATCCCTCTCCTGGAAACTTTTTTCTAGAGTGTAGCCTATAGGATATAAAGGTTAACGCCATTACTACCAGGGCTAAGCGGCTTGGTAAATTCAAGATTGTAAGCAAGGCCCTCTTCCCCTCCTGTTCTCACAGCCCTCTTCTCTTGCGTCTCAATTACAGCGCTCTCCAACTCAGTGAATGTCTATACCTGCATTACCTCCTGCTTGGTACTATTCATCTCTTCCAATGGCTGCCTCCCCCAGTAGTATACCGATTACGTCTTTTCTTCCTGACATCTCCGCTGTATTGTGTACTGAGAACTGTGCTGCTAATTGTTACCTGTGCTCGGCTTTAGTTTTCTGTGATGTTAAGTTCTGTGTATCCTGTATTGTTCTAATGTGTGTTGTATGTACGGCGCTGCAAAACATTTGGCGACTTATAAATAAATTGTAATAAACATAATATTTTTATTATTATTGTTAATAATAATAATTAAGCAGCTCCAAATAGAAACCTGTGAAGGCTGCTTTTGCCATCAATATCTGCTGCGGTTCCTCCCTACATACATTCTATAAATACTTAATATTTGCTGATATCCTGCAAATATTCTTTGATAAATAATCCTTTTAGTGTCGCCGCTTTCAGAAACATTTGGTACTAGAAAAGGTGCAGCTTATCTCCCACCGCCCATGGAAGTGGCAAACACGGTCTGCCCCTATTATACTCACGTTCAGATACTGCCTTTTGGAAAAGATCTTTCCGCAATCATCAAATTCACACATAAGCAGCTCCTGCGGGGTGGACTTCCTGCAGAAAGCACAGATACCTGTTACATGCAGCCATATACAAGTTACTGCTTGTCTGCGAGGGCAGAGAGAGCACAGACATCTGAGTGCATCATGAGACTGTGGGCCTGAGTTACAAGCAAAGCCAAAAATCACACAACTGGGAAACACCATGTGCACTGCATTGCAGTGTAAAGCCCCATACACACTAGACGAAAAAATGAAAGATCTCGCTCAGAAGGGCCGATCTGAGTGAGATCTTTCACAATCTCGTCCAGTGTACACTCAATGTCGTCAATGATGTGCACTCCCGCGCATTAACGACCCCCTCCCCCATCTGAAAATGTAAAGGCGAGGGAGGTCCTCGTTAACCAGATGCAGCATGGCCGTCGTTCCCCCCGCCGCCCCCCACTCTGTTTCTCCTTTCCCCACCGGCATCGGCAAGTGTGTATGCGATTGCCGATGCCGGCGCCCCGCTGTGTCCCCGCCGCCACTGATAGGTTACTGGGCTCAAAAATAAAGCTGTCCAGTATTTGTGGGATACATGCAAAAGTAGCCAGTATTTACCCTGCACAGAAAGCATATAACCTACCCCCATCTAACTCTCTCTGCGCATGTCATATCAGCCCCACCTGCAGTGCACATGGTTTTGCCCAGTTGTGTGCTTTTTGGTTTTGCTTGCAAGTCTGAATCAGGCCTAGTATGCAGACTGTACGACAAAACCATACACCATACACAGGCAGAACACCAACTCACTTTAATGGGGATCTGCAGTTCATTATTTTATTTGTTCTTCCCCTGCCCCCTTTCTAGTGTAGCTGGCTGGCAATAGGTGTCATTATATAGGTGTCACTGCAATGTGCCCTCTTGCTGCTATTGTGACAGCCGAGTTCTGGGGTTCTAGCATCTCAGTCATTTCTAGTAGTCTGATGGCAGGTCATATTACAGTGCAAGGCCATAAGCACACTGTACTCAGTGATATGGGTTAGGAGAGAGAAGAGAAGCTAGAACCCCACTCTTGTATCAGATACTGGAAGAGAAACACAAGGATTATAGCAGTAATGGTCAGTGCTGCTGTACAGCTAGAAGTAGGTCAAAGGGTATATCTTAATATATATATGCTACTGTACACAGAAGAATAAGTGACACAAATAAGATACCACCATATAGAACAGTTTTTTTTTTTTCTTCTTCGCTTCCATGACTCAAATATAAATTTCATTATAGAACACTTGAAAATGACTGAATTAACACTAACAGCAGGAGTCTTCTGTCAGGGGCGTAGCTATGCCAGACGGGGCCCCATAGCATACTTCCATGCCATAGAAACCCCTTCCCCGCAGCACTCACCATTGATGCTGCACTGCCGCCTCATCCGCTCTACCGGCCAGCCCGGCTCCACCTCGTGTCTCCTCACGGACGCTGGAGGAAGCGTGGCCATGATCCAGGGATGTCCCTGCAGACTCGGCCACGCCTCCTCCCACCATTAATACTCAGGAGAGGCGGAGCTGGCGGCCGGGTGAGCAGGTGTGGCTGCAGTGCAGCAGCACACATAAAGGAAAAAGATGCCAGCGCCGGGGCTCACTCAGTAACTACAGTAGGTGCAAGGGAAGGCTCGGGCCCCAGCGACAACTCGGGCCTCACAGCAGTCGCACCCCCTTCACCTATGGTAGCTACGCCCATGTCTTCTGTGCTAAGTACATATGGGCAGATTAATAGATCAAAAGGCACACCTAAGCAACACACCTAAAACTTTTTACTATAATTGTGATAAGTGAAAGCAAACTGAACCAATAAAACCTATTAAAAACTAAGCAACAGTGCCCTCTTATGGCAAATATTAGGTATTACCCACTGCTAAATCTATAATTCAAGCAGAAAAACATTTTGCTTTTCACAAAACACACAATCAGCACTGTTTGATGATGCATGCACTGGATGATACCTAAGCAAGCAAATGTCTAAGCCCCATATTCTAGCTCTAATTCTCGGCACTGCAGACATAGCACTGTGGGGCTGTATATAAAGATAATAACTGTGCGCTAAGGGTCTGATTCAGGGATGGACGCAGTGTAGATGTACGGGGTGGAGCCATTGTTCTGCCACTGCATATGCATCAGTTGCCCTGCAAATGTGTTGTGATCACCATAGTGGTGATGTCTTAGCAAAGTGACTGCCAGTCAGGGAGTGTACGCGGGAGGTAGCGGAGCAATGGAAACAAATGCAGATGTGTTGTGAACGTTTCAGGGGCCGGTCACAGTGGAGCACTGCCCATGGGAGATCTCTAGGACAGATCACTGCAGAAAGCAGAGCCCTGCATTGTGGGGCTGTATATAAATACAGGTACAAATAAAAATAATAGTGCACTAAGGGTCTGATTCAGGGATGGACGTAGTGTCTATGGGAGATCACTGCAGGAAGCGGAGGAAAAACAGGATTTTAATACCTACCGGTAAATCCTTTTCTATAAGTCCGTAGAGGATGTTGGGGACACCAAAAGAACCATGGGATATAGACGGATCCGCAGGAGACATACTTTCAAAGGGGGCGTGACCTGGCTCCTCCCTCTATATCCCTCCCCAGACTCAGTTTGGAACTGTGCCCGGAGAGATGGACATTTTGAGGAAAGGAATTAACAACAAGGTGAGCATCATACCAGCTCACGCCATAAACATGCCGAATAACATGGCATTCAACTGAACACATGCCAATGGACATGAACAAAATTCAGCAACAAGCTGAAGAAACCATAACACAACCTGTGTGTAACCAGAACTAAACTGCAGATACAGTACGCACTGGGACGGGTGCCCAACATCCTCTACGGACTTATAGAAAAGGATTTACTGGTAGGTATTAAAATCCTGTTTTCTATTACGTCCTTGAGGATGTTGGGGACACCAAAAGAACCATGGGTTTATACCAAAGCTCTATACTGGGCGGGAGAGTGCGGATGACTCTGCAGCACCGATTGACCAAACTTTAGGTCTTCATCGGCCAAGGTATCAAACTTGTAAAACTTAGCAAACGTGTTTGACCCCGACCAAGTAGCAGCTCGGCAAAGTTGTAATGCCGAGACACCCCGGGCAGCCGCCCAGGACGAGCCCACCTTCCTAGTGGAATGGGCTTTTACCGATTTAGGTAACGGCAAACTTGCCGTGGAATGAGCCTGCTGAATCGTGTGACATATCCAGCGGGCAATGGTCTGCTTGGAAGCAGGATACCCAAGTTTATTGGGAGCATATAGCACAAACAGAGACTCTGTTTTTCTAACTGGAGCCGTTCTGACAACGTAAATTTTCAAAGCTCTGACGACATCCAGAGACTTTTCCTCAGCCAAAGTGCCAGTAGCCACTGGCACCACAATAGGTTGGTTAATATGAAAATTTGGCAGAAATTGTTGCTGAGTTCTCAATTCTGCCCTCCTTCTAAGAGGTGAGAGCTGTGTAGCCACCACAGGAGTGAGATTCTGGTGTTGGGGGATAGAATTATCCTCCGGTGCATATGCAGGTGGGATCAGGACCATTTGTCCAACAGGTCCCACTGAAACACTCTGGCATGGAACCTCCCAAATTGGAGGGCCTCGTATGCCGCCACCATCTTCCCCAGCAATCGAATGCATTGATGAATGGAGACAGTTGGTGGTTTCAGATTGAGTTTTACCAAACTCTGATTTTCCAGTGCTTTCTCCAGAGGGAGGAACACTCTCAGCTGGACCGTGTCCAGAATCATACCCAAAAATGCCAACCGGGTTGTTGGAATTAAGTGTGATTTCGGCAGGTTTAAGAGCCAGCCGTGCTGTTGTAGAAGCGACAGCGACAGTGCAATGTCCTGTACCAGTTTTTCCTTGGACCTCGCCTTTATCAGGAGATCGTCCAAGTACGGGATAATTGTAACTCCTCTTTTTCTGAGGAGAACCATCATTTCTACCATGACTTTTGTGAAAAATCTCGGAGCCGTGGCCAGGCCAAACGGCAACGTCTGAAATTGGTAATAAGTATCCTGGATTGCAAACCGGAGATAACTCTGATGAGGGGGATAAATGGGAACATGAAGGTAGGCATCCTTTATGTCCAAAAACACCATGAATCCCCCCCCCCCCCCCCCAGTCTGGAGATCACCGCTCGGAGAGACTCCATCTTGAATTTGAATTTCTTCAGGAAAAAATTTAGAGATTTTAGGTTGAGGATTGGTCGTACCGAGCCATCCGGCTACGGCACTACAAATAGGCTTGAATAAAACCCTTCCCCTTGTTGCGCCCGGGGGACCGGGATCACAACCTGATTTTGACATAATTTTTGTATTACTCCACAGACTAGAACTCTGTCTGGAAGCGAAACTGGTAAGGGTGATTTGAAAAAATGGCGACGGGGAACGTCTTGGAATTCCAGTTTGTACCCTTGGGTCACAATTTGTAACACCCAAGGGTCCATGACCGAGCGAACCTAAACCTGACTGAAAAGACTTAGATGTGCCCCCACCGGTGCGGTCTCCTGTAAGGGAGACCCGGCGTCATGCGGTGGATTTGGCGGAAGCCGGGGAGGACTCCTGCTCTTGTGAACTCGAGGAGGCGGGAGTTCTCTTGCCCCTCCCTCTACCTCTGGTAGCGAGGAAGAAGTTACCTCGGCCTTTTCTATATTTATTGGGCCGAAAGGACTGCATTTGATAGTGCGGTTTCTTCTGTTGCACAGGAGCATTAGGTAAATAAGTAGATTTACCCGCTGTGGCCGCTGATACTAAATCAGCAAGGCCGTCACCAAACAGTTCCCCACCCTTAAAAGGGAAGGGACTCCATATTTTTCTTGGAATCAGCGTCAGCATTCCATTGATGAGTCCTAGCGCACGCCTAGCCGCAATTGACATAGCATTAGCCTTAGCCCCCAGGAGGCCAGCATCTCTTGCAGCCTCTTTCAAGTACGCAGCCGCGTCCCTGATATAACCAAGCGTCACTAGGATGCTATCCCTATCCAGAGTATCTAAATCCGCAGATAAACTTTCAGACCATTTTTCAATGGCGCTACTAACCCACGCTGACGCAATAAGCGGTCTAAGCTGCGTCCCCGTGGTAGTAAAAATAGCTATTAAAGTAGCCTCCTGCTTACGATCAGCCGGCTCCTTAAGAGTCGTCGACTGAGCCGCAGGGAGCGCTACCTGTTTAGACAAGCATGCTAGGGGTGGTATTTCCCACTTATCCCTATCCGCTGCGGGAAAGGGGTATGCCACCTTGATCCTATTAGGAATGAGAAATTTCTTATCAGGTGTATTCCAAATGCCATCAAAAAGGTAATTTAGTTTAAAACAAGGAGGAAAAGAAACCGAGCGTCTCTTTTCTTTGTAAATAAGGACCCTCATTTCTGGTGTAAAGGGGTCCTCGTCAATACGTAATATGCCTTTGACAGCCACAATCATATATTGAATACTCTTAGCCAATTTAGGATCTAACCTAGAATCAGCATAATCGGCACCGGTATCAGAGTCCGTGTCGGTATCTGTGTCATCTAATTGGTCAACACTACGTTTCAGTGACACGTTTCAGTGACCCTTGAAATAAAGAGTCATCTACTGATTTCTTCCAAATCTGCAGTTGAGAGTCAGATTCAGTAAACTTTTGATTTAACAGTGTAACATTAGCATTTAAAGCATTTAAAACAGTTAACCAATCAGCCGTCGGCAATAAATTATCCCCTTGAGAGGAAAATTCTGCCTCAGACATGTTGTCTCCCTAACAGCACCCAAAGAAAAGCCTGTGAGGGAACAAAAGGAAAGGAGCCAGCTCACACCCCAGCGCCAAAGTGCAGGTCTGAAAACACCCTCAAGTGTCACAGAGCTGCAGCGCTATATATCTGTATAGAAATAATCTGCCCCCCTCGTTTTTATAGCCCCTGGTACTTGTCTGCTGTGAGGAAGAACCAGCGCTGCTGCTTGGAGGAGGAAATGGCGCCGAGTGAGCCTGGAGAAAGAAGCCCCGCCCCCAACATGGCGCGCTTCTTCCCGCTTATTTTTACATGTTTATCCTGGCGGGGGTTTGCGGGCAGTGCCAGGGCACTGTACAGATATGCCAGACTTATTTATGAGGTATTTTTAGCTTCCCAAAGCGCCCCCCCCCCCCCATCCCCCAGCGCCTTGCACCCAGCGGTGTGTACAGTCCGGGGATCCTGGCGCGCACTGAGCAAATCATGCTGCGCGGTACCTCTATATGCCGTCTTTGTTGAAGAGAAGATGTCTTTTCCTCACATACTCACCTGTCTTCTGAATTCTGGCTTGAAGAGGGGGGACGGCAAGCTGTGGGAGCGAGCATCCAGGAGAGCCCGGCGTTCATCTCCCCTCAGGAGCTGAAGGCACCCTGTCAGCAGCAGCAGAGCCCTGAAACTCATTAGAAGTGGGTCTAGACTGCTCTCCCCTCTTTCCCACGAAGCAGGGAGTCTGTAGCCAGCAGATCTCCCCAAAATAAAAAAACCTATCATTAAGTCTTTTCAGAGAAACTCTAAGAGCTCCCCCGAGTGCCTCCATCTCGCAGGGCACATTTTCTAAACTGAGTCTTGGGAGGGATATAGAGGGAGGAGCCAGGTCATGCCCCCTTTGAAAGTCTTAAAGTACCCATGTCTCCTGCGGATCCGTCTATATCCCATGGTTCTTTTGGTGTCCGCAACATACTCAAGGACGTAATAGAAATCAGGATTAGGAATCTTCCACTACTTGATCTAATGCAATACAAGTAGCAATTGAAATTCTATTAAACACAGGGTAAGAATCTTATTCTTGCTATGCACACACCGAGTGGTGGACACCAGTGGCTGCAACGAAGGGTAATTGTGCATAGGCTTAAGGCGTTAAGTGATTGTCTTCTTAAGGGAGCTACAGAGAGGTCAATACTGACACTTAACCAAGCTCAATCATCAATGTCCTACTGACCAACACACAAGTAGGTGCAAAACTTCAAACATAACTGGGACCTATAGTATACATACCCATAGCGGTCATCTCCTAACTATATAGATATACATAATATGATGTTCTGATGAAAACGCCACTATAATAAAAGGCGTTGAAACGTTGGCTTTATACATGCTACCCTGAGAGGATCTTTGCATGGTTGGAGGGTCGCTGCTGTGTAGGAATAATAAATAAATATATATATATATATTTTTTTTTTTTCTTCATTTTTTTTTTCCTTTAAATCCTGTGATTTTTTATTAAGTTTCCATCTCCTGACCACATTTACCAACATGTCCAGTAATGATCAATTTCAGTACAGGTTGAGTATCCCATATCCAAATATTCCGAAATACGGAATATTCCGAAATACGGACTTTTTTGACTGAGAGTGAGATAGTGAAAACTTTGTTTTTTGATGGCTCAATGTACACAAACTTTGTTTAATACACAAAGTTATTAAAGTTATTGTATTAAATGACCTTCAGGCTGTGTGTATAAGGTGTATATGAAACATAAATGAATTGTGTGAATGTACACACACTTTGTTTAATGCACAAAGTTACAAAAAATATTGGCTAAAATGACCTTCAGGCTGTGTGTATAAGGTGTATATGTAACATAAATGCATTCTGTGCTTAGATTTAGGTCCCATCACCATGATATCTCATTATGGTATGCAGTTATTCCAAAATACGGAAAAATCCGATATCCAAAATTCCTCTGGTCCCAAGCATTTTGAATAAGGGATACTCAACCTGTAATATAATTATCAGGCCATGTTTGGGGGCCACACACATTGCAGTGCTTGGGGCCACCTGTCCCGTATCCCTGCCGATATCACAGCGTATGGCCATCATTACTCTATTTGTAGGAATATACATTTCAGGGGATACAAGAAATGAAGGTATGGTCACTTACCTAACCCTCTTCCTACAGATCTGAGACAGTTCTTCATCTATACAAGGTATTTGCCTAGAGAGGACACAAAGCAGAGAAGATCATTAGTCTACTGATAAACCTAAAAAAGTGACGTCCTCATATGGTTAAATAAAATTTACTGAGGTACTAATTAAGTCACCTGTGGCCAAGCATGGATAAACTTAAAACCGGGACTGTTGGGGTGTGCCTTGAGGACCGCCTTTGAGAACCTCTGCCTTACACCAAACAGCAGGCTGGCCTGTGTGAGTGCGTATTGGGTTACTGGAGGTTGGGGATATCACTGCCAGAAGTAGAATGGGCACCAGCATAAATTCACTGGACAATGTGGAGGCACGTGTACTGAACACCATTTACCATAATTCCAGGCAAACAGGACTCTCTGGATTACAATTAAAAAAAGGACAATAATAAAATAATATCTTACATAATGATGCGTGCATTGTTATGTCCCTTTCATCACAAACATGTAGCATCCACCAGAGGGATGGGACAGGAAAATGCTGGATATCTAGAATTAGCACTACGTACAAACTGTTGATTATCTACACATCACATCTGCTATCCACTGTATCCAAATTCCCCTGTTAGCTAGTTGCTATATATGTGACATGTGAAGCAAAAGATTGTGTTTGCCTGCACCGCAAGGAATAATTTTGTTTAATAGCGATAAACCAACAGTTTCAAATGGTCATAGACATAATGTAGTTAGAAAAATTATATATACGTTGGTGGTGCAACCCCAGAGGTGTTAATATAGTCACAAAAAAGGAGAGTTGTCCCTACAAAGAAATAGGGAACAAAAGAAAAAAGCCTCTTTGTGGGGGCACTCTTTCAAAAAAAATTTTTATATTGTTTAAAAATTACATTTTATTTCAATAAATTTAAAATTATGTGTATAGAAGAAGGGCAAAACTGTACCTATTGGTACAACCCTAAAGAACAAACAAACAAACAAACAAACATAATTCTATGGTGAATACAATATGATATACTCCTCCAATATAGCAATGTGTCTAAAATTAAATAGTTTGTAGCAGCCTCTGTATCAAGTGATATGTCTGAGAGTACAGATGATAATTCCTGTACTCTTGACACAGGATGCAATTTAATTGAATAATTGCCTTGAGCAATACTTTATGGAGGGAAATTAATTAAGTAGATGCTAGGTGAAAATTATAGACAAATAAAATAGTATATCAAGTAGGCAAAGGCATGGTACTTGTGATCCAGACCATTAGCTAAATCACTGCAATGAATTCAAAACATAACAGAAATATCTTCATTAGTATCCTCGTTGATCTAATTATAGATGAATAACAATAATTAATTTATAGCTGATAGTCACACAAGAAAACGACTTGTGTGTATAAATAGTCTGGCGCATGCATGGAATACAATACAATTGCTTAATGACCCAATTACTTCAACAAGTACCTGAATAGCAAACTCCAGGAGGATTCTATTATGGCTTCGTTATATAGACGATATACTACTCATTTGGGAAGGTGACATGGAATCTTTGGAGTCTTTTGTACAGGACCTACATGTCAATGACTTAAATCTCAAATTCACATTCGAAGCAAGTAAGAATAAGATCTCTTTTCTGGACCTTACCATCTTCCGTGACCAAGACAATCTTGTCGGTACGGAACTGTTCAGGAAACCAACGGTCACTAACTCCTCACTGTCAAAAACATCCCCAAAGGGGAATTCCTTAGACTTAAAAGGAACTGCTCTGATGAGAATACTTTCCTAGAGAAAAGTTTAGAACTATCAAGCAGACTTCGTAGCAGGGGATACAGTAACAGGTCCATCAAGAAAGCGCAAAGAGATATTAGACAGGTTGACAGAGATTCACTAATCTTTAAGAACAAAAAAGTCAAATCCAAAGATACAGAGATTCGCTTTGTAGGCAATTTTTGTGCCGAATGGAGTGAAATCAGGTGTATTATCCAGAAACATTGGTCTGTGTTACACACAGATGTTGACTTGAATAAAATTCTGAAGGATCAAGTCTCGATGAGCTGGCGAAGGTCTGCAAGCCTCAAGGATAGACTTGTTAATAGTGGTTATTGTTATTAATCTATAATTAGATCAACGAGGATACTAATGAAGATATTTCTGTTATGTTTTGAATTCATTGCAGTGATTTAGCTAATGGTCTGGATCACAAGTACCATGCCTATGCCTACTTGATATACTATTTTATTTGTCTATAATTTTCACCTAGCATATAATTAATTAATTTCCCTCCATAAAGTATTGCTCAAGGCAATTATTCAATTAAATTGCATCCTGTGTCAAGAGTACAGGGATTATCATCTGTACTCTCAGACATATCACTTGATACAGAGGCTGCTACAAACTATTTAATTTTAGACACATTGCTTTATTGGAGGAGTATATCATATTGTATTCACCATAGAATCATGTTTGTTTGTTCTTTAGGGTTGTACCAATAGGTACAGTTTTGCCCTTCTTCTATACACATAATTTTAAATTTATTGAAATAAAATGTAATTTTTAAACAATATAATTTTTTTTTTTTTTTTAAAGAGTGCCCCCACAAAGAGGCTTTTTTCTTTTGTTCCCTATTTCTTTGTAGGGACAACTCTCCTTTTTTGTGAATATATGTGACATGTGAAAGGGTGATATTTTCCTATGCACACTGCGTTCCCAGCCAGTAAGCACACTGATAGGCTTACATGAAATTACTGACATCACCTCTAACAACGTATTCCCATACTGAGACTGTGCGCCAAACGTCAGCAATACATACAGGATACTTCAATACCTGAAACATTTAGTGCACTCTAAGATGTGTACGTGTAAATGCTACACGACTAGCTGCAGAACATGGTCCGGATAGGACTGTGCACACTCATATAAGTCACTTACAGAAGTCACTAAAAGAGTGCTATATGCTGTAATAACCTCTTGATTAGTCCATAATATTTTCTACAATAATTCATTAAGGAGAGACTAGGGACTTGAGAGCTTTATTTCATGTATCACCGTTGTACTTTTCAGTAATTTTAAATATTCAATATGCTTTTCTATATAGACTGTACCTGGTTGGAGCAAAAGGCATCCCAATGATAGTAGAGTCCCACACCCAATTCCCCCACCTACGCAGACATGTAAAGATGAAGCCATGATGTGTGAGAAAGATAATTCACCTTATTCCACCTGGATGGGTGCATTCCAGAACATTGCCGGAATCCAGCACAGACCATTGAGATCCGCCCTGCTGCTCCTCTCCTAAGAAGAGGCAAAGTATTGTACTATCACCGCCATCTGGTTACACTAAGCCCCATGCTCACCCATAGAGGTGCAAACCAAGCGAAGATCGTGAAATTTGACATACAAGCGTATTAAAACATGGCGGAGGCAACTACAAAAATTAGAAATCCCTAGCACACCTGGGCGGGGGGAAGGAGGGAGACAGCTTAACTCCGGAATTGCTGGAGCAATGTACTCAGAAAATGGTACACATCTGCCTTACAATCTGGGAACAAACACTTTGGGGGGAAGACACCCTTAGCACCCCTAGGGGTGGGACAGCAGCACAGAGTATGTCAGCAGACAGCATAACTCTGGAATGCCTGCAGCAATTTACAACAAACTTGGTACACATATGACTTACACTCTGGACACAAACACTGTGGGGGGTCAGACACCCCTAGGGGTGGGACAGCAGCACAGTGTATGTCAGCAGACAGCATAACTGTGGAAGGCCTGGAGCAATTTGCACCAAACTTGGTACACATCTGACTTACAATCTGGGAACAAACTCTGTGGGGGTCAGACACCCCTAGCAGTGGGACAGCACCACATAGTATTTCAGGAGACAGCATAACTCCCGAATGCCTGGACCAATTTAGAACAAGCTTGGTACACATATGCCTTACAATCTGGGAACAAACACTGTGGGTGGAAGTCACCCCTAAGGGTGAGGCAGCAGCACCGAGTATTTCAGCAGACAGCATAACTTTGGAATGCCTGCAGCAATTTACAACAAACTTGGTACACATATGACTTACAGGATGGGAACAAACACTGTGGGGGTCAGACACCCCTAGCACCCCTAGGGGTGGGATAGCAGCACAGAGTATGTCAGCAGACAGCATAACTCTGGAATGCCTGCAGCAATTTACAACAAACTTGGTACACATATGACTTACACTCTGGAAACAAACAAACACTGTGGTGGTCAGACACCCCTAGGGGTGGGACAGCAGCACAGAGTATTTCAGGAGACAGCATAACTCCCGAATGCCTGGACCTATTTACAACAAACTTGTACACATATGACTTACAGGATGGGAACAAACACTGTGGGGGTAAGACACCCCTAAAGGGTGAGGCAGCAGCACAGAGATTTCAGCAGACAGCATAACTCTGGAATGCCTGGAGCAATTTCCACCAAACTTGCTACACATATGACTTACACTCTGGGAACAAACACTGTGGGGGTAACACACCACTAGCACCCCTAGGGGTGGGCCAGCAGCACAGACTATATCAGGACATGCATGATATGTCTGTGATGACAGGGCTGCATGTGACAGGGCCAGTGACATGATGTGAGGAGGGGAATGCAGGTAGCACAAACCCACACAATGACAGTTATATAGTGGAAGTAGCACGGTCCCCCAGCAGCACAGAATATATCAGGAGATACATAATGTGCTGCGCTATATAAGAAACTGTGAAAAAATCTATAATTTCACAGGGGCACCGACATGATGTGAGGAGGGGAATGGAGGCAGCAGGAAGCCACAGACTGAGAGTTGTATAGTGGGAAGAGCAGGGTCCCTTGGGGAACCAAAAAGGGGTCCGACCACTACACAAAGTGCATCAGGGAAGCAAGCTATGCCTATATACTAGATCCCCAACCAACGTAAATTAACGAACTATTATCATTCTATTACAAGACAATTAAGGGTTTGTTCAAAATGCGCAATCAATTCCACAGCTGCCTAACAGATCTGCACAAAATAAGGGTGTCCCCACACCCACACAAAAGCATACAGTACAGAAAGTAAGTACAAATCACGTATGGGCGCTACTACAGTGGCAATAGGAACTCCTAAAATCACTGCCTCATAACAGTAATACAGTCATAGTTACGTTCCTGTATTTGACTTGTCAGCTTGCATGCAATGATATCTTTCCTCTAAGCTTCTTCTCACAGAAATTCTCCTCAGCTCATTTTGAGAACAATCGTTTTCAAAATAGATGTTTAGGCAGTCAGATAGCCCCCGGGAAGCACAACACTGCTGGAGGTAATTAGATCACTCACACGCCGCACCAAAATTCCCTCACGCCAGACCAACGCGTTTCAAACCTATTCCAGGTTCTTTTTCAAGGTAAGTGTCTAATTCTAATTTACCATCCTCATCCCGTAGTAAAGCACGGGTGTTCAGCTATCTACAATGTTATTTATACTGTGTGTTTAACATTTACATTTATTTTTGTAAACAGGCATTCTTAAAATCCCGGGCATCGCCGGGTACTCCAGCTAGTACATATTATATATATATATATATATATATATAGTCTTTAAGATAGATAACATATAAGTCCTCAGTAAATCTATGTAATAATAAGAATTTACTTACCGATAATTCTATTTCTCGTAGTCCGTAGTGGATGCTGGGGACTCCGTCAGGACCATGGGGAATAGCGGCTCCGCAGGAGACAGGGCACAAAAATAAAGCTTTAGGATTAGGTGGTGTGCACTGGCTCCTCCCCCCATGACCCTCCTCCAAGCCTCAGTTAGGACACTGTGCCCGGACGAGCGTACACAATAAGGAAGGATATTGAATCCCGGGTAAGACTCATACCAGCCACACCAATCACACCGTATAACTTGTGATCTGAACCCAGTTAACAGTATGACAAACGTAGGAGCCTCTGAACAGACGGCTCACAACAATAACAACCCGAATTTGTTTGTAACAATAACTATGTACAAGTATTGCAGACAATCCGCACTTGGGATGGGCGCCCAGCATCCACTACGGACTACGAGATATAGAATTATCGGTAAGTAAATTCTTATTTTCTCTAACGTCCTAAGTGGATGCTGGGGACTCCGTCAGGACCATGGGGATTATACCAAAGCTCCCAAACGGGCGGGAGAGTGCGGATGACTCTGCAGCACCGAATGAGAGAACTCAAGGTCCTCCTCAGCCAGGGTATCAAATTTGTAGAATTTTGCAAACGTGTTTGCCCCTGACCAAGTAGCAGCTCGGCAGAGTTGTAATGCCGAGACCCCCCGGGCAGCCGCCCAGGATGAGCCCACTTTCCTTGTGGAATGGGCCTTGACAGATTTAGGTTGTGGCAAGCCTGCCACAGAATGTGCAAGTTGAATTGTGCTACCAATCCAACGAGCAATCGTCTGCTTAGAAGCAGGAGCACCCATCTTGTTGGGTGCATACAATATAAACAGTGAGTCAGACTTTCTGACTCCCGCCGTTCTTGAAATATATATTTTCAATGCCCGGACCACGTCCAACAACTTGGAATCCTCCAAATCGTTAGTAGCCGCAGGCACCACAATAGGCTGGTTCAGGTGAAACGCTGACACCACCTTAGGCAGAAAATGAGGACGCGTCCGCAGTTCTGCCCTGTCCGTATGGAAAATCAGATATGGGCTCTTATATGATAAAGCCGCCAATTCTGATACTCTCCTGGCTGAAGCCAGGGCCAGTAGCATGGTTACTTTCCATGTAAGATACTTCAACTCCACCGATTTGAGCGGCTCAAACCAATGGGATTTGAGAAAATCCAAGACTACATTAAGATCCCACGGTGCCACTGGGGGCACAACCGGGGGCTGTATATGTAGTACTCCTTTTACAAAAGTCTGGACTTCAGGAACTGAAGCCAATTCTTTCTGGAAGAAAATCGACAGGGCCGAAATTTGAACCTTAATGGACCCCAATTTGAGGCCCATAGACAATCCTGTTTGCAGGAAATGTAGGAATCGACCCAGTTGAAATTCCTCCGTGGGGGCCTTCCTGGCCTCACACCACGCAACATATTTTCTCCAAATGCGGTGATAATGTTGTGCAGTCACCTCCTTCCTGGCTTTTACCAGTGTAGGAATGACCTCTTCCGGAATGCCTTTTTCCTTTAGAATTCGGCGTTCAACCGCCATGCCGTCAAACGCAGCCGCGGTAAGTCTTGGAATAGACACGGTCCCTGTTGAAGCAGGTCCCGTCTTAGAGGTAGAGGCCACGGATCCTCCGTGAGCATCTCTTAAAGTTCCGGGTACCAAGTTCTTCTTGGCCAATCCGGAGCCACTAGTATCGTTCTTACTCCCTTTTGCCATATAATTCTCAGTACTTTTGGTACGAGAGGCAGAGGAGGGAACACATACACTGACTGGAACACCCACGGTGTTACCAGAGCGTCCACAGCTATTGCCTGAGGGTCTCTTGACCTGGCGCAATACCTGTCCAGTTTTTTGTTGAGGCGGGACGCCATCATATCCACCATTGGTTTTTCCCAACGGTTCACAATCATGTGGAAGACTTCTGGATGAAGTCCCCACTCTCCCGGGTGTAGATCGTGTCTGCTGAGGAAGTCTGCTTCCCAGTTGTCCACTCCCGGAATGAATACTGCTGACAGTGCTATCACATGATCTTCCGCCCAGCGAAGAATCCTTGCAGCTTCTGCCATTGCTGTCCTGCTTCTTGTGCCGCCCTGTCTGTTTACGTGGGCGACTGCCGTGATGTTGTCCGACTGGATCAACACCGGCTGACCCTGAAGCAGGGGTTTTGCCAGACTTAGAGCATTGTAAATCGCTCTTAGCTCCAGTATATTTATGTGAAGAGACATCTCCAGGCTTGACCATACTCCCTGGAAGTTTCTTCCCTGTGTGACCGCTCCCCAGCCTCTCAGACTGGCATCCGTGGTCACCAGGACCCAGTCCTGTATGCCGAATCTGCGGCCCTCTAACAGATGAGCACTCTGCAACCACCACAGAAGAGACACCCTTGTCCGTGGCGATAAGGTTATCCGCTGATGCATCTGCAGATGTGATCCGGACCATTTGTCCAGCAGATCCCACTGAAAAGTTCGTGCGTGGAATCTGCCGAATGGAATCGCTTCGTAAGAAGCCACCATCTTTCCCAGGACTCTTGTGCATTGATGCACAGACACTTTCCCTGGTTTTAGGAGGTTCCTGACAAGTTCGGATAACTCCCTGGCTTTCTCCTCCGGAAGAAACACCTTTTTCTGAACCGTGTCCAGAATCATTCCCAGGAACAGCAGACGTGTCGTCGGGGTCAACCTAGATTTTGGAAAATTCAGAATCCACCCGTGTTGTTGCAGCACTAGTCGGGTTAGTGCTACTCCGTCCTCCAGCTGTTCTCTGGACCTTGCCCTTATCAGGAGATCGTCCAAGTAAGGGATAATTAATACGCCTCTTCTTCGCAGAAGAATCATCATTTCGGCCATTACCTTGGTAAAGACCCGAGGTGCCGTGGACAATCCAAACGGCAGCGTCTGAAACTGATAATGACAGTTTTGCACCACGAACCTGAGGTACCCTTGATGTGAAGGGCAAATTGGGACATGCAGGTAAGCATCCTTTATGTCCAGGTACACCATAAAGTCCCCTTCTTCCAGATTCGCTATCACTGCTCTGAGTGACTCCATCTTGAACTTGAATTTTTGTATGTACAGGTTCAAAGATTTCAGATTTAGAATAGGTCTTACCGAGCCGTCCGGCTTCGGTACCACAAATAGCGTGGAGTAATACCCCTTTCCCTGTTGTAGGAGGGGTACCTTGACTATCACCTGCTGAGAAAACAGCTTGTGAATGGCTTCCAATACCGTCGCCCTGTCTGAGGGAGACGTTGGCAAAGCAGACTTTAGGAACCTGCGAGGGGGAGACTTCTCGAATTCCAACCTGTAACCCTGAGATACTACCTGCAGGATCCAGGGGTCCACCTGTGAGCAAGCCCACTGTGCGCTGAAATTCTTGAGTCGACCCCCCACCGCTCCTGAGTCCGCTTGTAAGGCCCCAGCGTCATGCTGAGGGCTTTGCAGAACCCTGAGAGGGCTTCTGTTCCTGGGCAGGGGCTGCTTGCTGCCCTCTCTTACCCCTTCCTCTGCCCCGAGGCAGATATGACTGTCCTTTTGTCCGCTTGTTCTTATAGGACCGAAAGGACTGCGGCTGAAAAGACGGTGTCTTTTTCTGTTGGGAGGGGGTCTGAGGTAAAAAGGTGGATTTTCCGGCAGTTGCCGTGGCCACCAGATCCGATAGACCGACGCCAAATAATTCCTCCCCTTTATACGGCAATACTTCCATATGTCGTTTGGAATCCGCATCACCTGACCACTGTCGCGTCCATAAACTCCTTCTGGCAGATATGGACATCGCATTTACTCTCGATGCCAGAGTGCAAATATCTCTCTGAGCATCTCGCATATAAAGGAAAGCATCCTTTAATTGCTCTATAGTCAATAAAATACTGTCCCTATCCAGGGTATCAATATTTTCAGTCAGGGAATCCAACCAGACGACCCCAGCACTGCACATCCAGGCTGAGGCGATGGCTGGTCGCAGTATAACACCAGTATGTGTGTATAAACTTTTTAGGGTAGTTTCCAGTCTCCTATCAGCTGGATCCCTGAGGGCGGCCGTATCAGGAGACGGTAACGCCACTTGTTTTGATAAGCGTGTGAGCGCCTTATCCACCCTAGGGGGTGTTTCCCAGCGCGCCCTAACCTCTGGCGAGAAAGGGTATAATGCTAATAACTTTTTTGAAATTAGCACTTTTCTATCTGGGTTAACCCACGCTTCATCACATACATCATTTAATTCCTCTGATTCAGGAAAAACTACAGGTAGTTTTTTCACCCCCCACATAATACCCCTTTTTGTGGTACTTGCAGTATCAGAGATATGCAAAGCCTCCTTCATTGCCGTGATCATATAACGTGTGGCCCTACTTGAAAATACGTTTGTTTCATCACCGTCGACACTAGATTCAGTGTCTGTGTCTGGGTCTGTGTCGACCGACTGAGGTAAAGGGCGCTTTACAGCCCCTGACGGTGTCTGAGACGCCTGGGCAGGTACTAACTGGTTTGCCGGCCGTCTCATGTCGTCAACTGATTTTTGTAATGTGCTGACATTATCACGTAATTCCATAAACAAAGCCATCCATTCCGGTGTCGACTCCCTGGGGGGTGACATCACCATTATCGGCAATTGCTCTGCCTCCACACCAACATCGTCCTCATACATGTCGACACACACGTACCGACACACAGCAGACACACAGGGAATGCTCTTATCGAAGACAGGACCCCACTAGCCCTTTGGGGAGACAGAGGGAGAGTTTGCCAGCACACACCCAAGCGCTATAATATATATATGGGAACAACCTTATATAAGTGTTGTTCCTTATAGCAGCTTAAATATATCAAAATATCGCCAAAAAATGCCCCCCCTCTCTGTTTTACCCTGTTTCTGTAGTGCAGTGCAGGGGAGAGTCCTGGGAGCCTTCCTCACAGCGGAGCTGAGCAGGAAAATGGCGCTGTGTGCTGAGGAGAATAAGCCCCGCCCCCTATTTCGGCGGGCTTTTCTCCCGGAGTTTTAGATATCTGGCATGGGTTAAATACATACATATAGCCTCAATGGCTATATGTGATGTATTCTTTTGCCATAAAGGTATTAAATATTGCTGCCCAGGGCGCCCCCAGCAGCGCCCTGCACCCTCCGTGACCGCTTGGTGTGAAGTGTGTGACAACAATGGCGCACAGCTGCAGTGCTGTGCGCTACCTTCATGAAGACTGAAGAGCCTTCTGCCGCCTGTTTCCGGACCTTCAATCTTCAGCATCTGTAAGGGGGGTCGGCGGCGCGGCTCCGGGACGAACCCCAGGGTGAGACCTGTGTTCCGACTCCCTCTGGAGCTAATGGTGTCCAGTAGCCTAAGAATCCAATCCATCCTGCACGCAAGTGAGTTGAAATTCTCTCCCCTAAGTCCCTCGATGCAGTGAGCCTGTTGCCAGCAGGACTCACTGAAAATAAAAAACCTAAAAACTTTTTCTAAGCAGCTCTTTAGGAGAGCCACCTAGATTGCACCCTGCTCGGACGGGCACAAAAACCTAACTGAGGCTTGGAGGGGGGTCATAGGGGGAGGAGCCAGTACACACCACCTAATCCTAAAGCTTTATTTTTGTGCCCTGTCTCCTGCGGAGCCGCTATTCCCCATGGTCCTGACGGAGTCCCCAGCATCCACTTAGGACGTTAGAGAAAAACACAATAAAGATCATTACCAAAGCGCCACAACTGCAGTCCCTTTGTACTTATGATGTCTCATGTATGAGAGGCTGTGTATGCCCTTTCTGAGCTGCTGGACGGCATGGAGCTTGTTGCTGAATGCCAGCCTGCCTCACCCTTCATTCTGGGAGATTGCCAAATGCTGGGGTGTCATCGCGCACTCACTCCTGGGGAGAGGGCAAGCGGCTTTTGCGCAGGATGGCTACTTCCCTAAGTCAATGGGCAGAACAGGGCATCATAGAGAATGATGTCCTTATGGCCCACCAGCAGGTGTGGGGACACAATGGCGTACATCGGGCCCACGCCCTTTTCTTACCAGCCACTAAAAGTATGCAAGAATGCTCTGCAGCCACGGTGTAACACCCAGATTTTGTGTTTCAGGACAACAGATTTCCGTGAGCATCATGGGGTGTAGAGGGTGTGTTTAGGGATATGATCACGTAGAATGCTTGTACTGTGTGCCCTTCCCAACGTGAACAGTGCCATGCTCCTTGCTCCACGCTCATTATCCAATAGATGCATTTGTGAATTGTGTGGCACCTTTGCTTATTTTGCATTTGGAAAACAATCCTTACTGTTCCTTTTATACAAGTGCTACGGTATTGTCCTCCTGTTATTACAGTGCACACTTCCTCCTGCCTCCATCCCTTGAAAGGAAATTTGTCTATTGGAACAATTGCTTCTACTAATTCCAGTGATAACCCCTCACAGATAATTACCAGAAATGCTTCAGCATAAACTTGTGAGCTTTTCCCTACCGGTTCACCATGTGGCTTCCGCACTGGCCGTCTGGCTGCTCCAAGCTTCTAATGCTGTATGGCTCCCCCACCAGCTTCGGCCATAGCGCAAGCTCTGCTCCTGGATTCTGAGCCAGCTCTCCTGCTTCCTCATTCCCCGGATGTGGGTCCTCCTGTTCCCCAACAGCAGCTAAACTGTAAGGAATAACGTATTACAATTAGGCGGCTGGAGGTGCTGGAATAGAACATGCCGATGGGCTATACAGCCTTGCCTATGGTTTTCTTTGGTTGGTATGCAACAACTGAGACTATAGAAGAGGGTAGCCGCCAAAATGCAAGAACAGCTGTATATCACGGGTGGTATTCATGTGACCGCCGGTCAGCTGACTGACAGTCACATGACCTCCTCCGTGAGCCCGACGGCTCACTATCCCGATGGTCGGCATGCCGACCAACAGGGACTATTTCCACTCGTGGGTGTCCACGACACCCATAGAGAGGGAATAGAACCCGTGGCGACCGCAGGTCGCCACCGAGTCCGCAGCGTGGCGAGCGCAGCGAGCCTGCAAGGGGCTTGCTGCACTCGCCCCTCCCCGCCGGGATCCCGGCGTCGGTATGCTGCCGGGATCCCAGCGTCGGTAAGGTGACCGGCGGTCAGGAGACCGCCGGTCACCAGTTCTACACCCGTATATCACACACCAGCTGGATGGGTAGAAAACCTTAAAACTGAACATGCTGAAGGACCACTATACCTTCAGTACAATTATTTTAGGTATTTCTGTAAGTTCTCGTACCAAAACAGAATTCTCGATACACACTTGCATGAAAGTTCTTCTCCTTTTTATCTTCTACTTTTTTTCAAACACAATGCAATGTCCTTTATCAAACTAATAGACAAGGAGTCATGCATGTAAAAATGCTCCCCCCACAATCCCAGCCTTACCAAATAATAGGATCTTAATTACCTACCGGTAAATCCTTTTCTCGTAGTCGATAAGGGATATTGGGGAGACTTAGTACAATGGGGTATAAACGAGGTCCAAAGGAGCCAGTGCACTTTAAATTTCTTCACTGGGTGTGCTGGCTCCTCCCCTCCATGCCCCTCCCACAGGCAGTTATAGGTAAAACAGTGCCCGAAGGAGAAAGGACATATGAGAGAAGGAGCATAAGAATAAGTGGTGAGATTTACACACCAGCACACCACGAACATAAAACAACCAGCAACGGCTGGAAACAACAAACAGCAACAGCTGAACAGGTAACCATACAAGAGAACCTGCAGAAAAGTCAAAGCACTGAGGCGGGTGCCCAATATCCCTTATGGACTATGAGAAAAGGATTTACCGCTAGGTAATTAAAATCCTATTTTCCCTAGCATCCATAAGGGATATTGGGGAGACTTAGTACGATGGGTACGTCCCAAAGCTTCCAGAACGGGCAGGAATGTGCGAAGACTTCTGCAGTACCGCCTGCCCAAACTGGGTATCCTCTTTGGCCAGGGTATCAAACTTGTAGAATTTTACAAAAGTGTTCTTCCCCGATCAGATGGCTGCTCGACATAGTTGTAGGGCCGAGACTCCACGGGCAGCCGTCCAGGAAGAGCCCACCGATCATGTAGAGTGGGCCTTCAGAGACTTAGGAACAGGTAAGGCTGCCGACACATAGGCCTGCCAGATAGTAAGTCTAAGCCAACGAGCAATGGACTGCATCGAAGCAGGACAACCCTTTTTCTGAGCATCATAGAGCATGAACAAGGAATCCGTCTTTCTGATCCCAGCCGTTCGCTTGACATAGATCTTCAAGGCTCGCACAGCTTCCAATGCCTCCGGAGGAGCAGACGTGCCAGAACTTGACGGAACCACAATAGGTTGATTCAAGTGGAACGCAGAGAAAACCTTCGGCAAGAACTGCTGCCTGGTCCTGAGCTCCACGCTGTCCTCGTAAAAGACCAAGAAGGGCTTTTACACGATTAGGCCCCCAATTCTGAGACACGTCTAGCAGAAGCCAGTGCCAGTAACATCACAGTCTTCCATGTAAAGTACTTGTCTACTACAATCATCAGAGGTTCAAACCAGGAGGACTGTAGAAATTCCCAAACTACATCCAAATCCGAGGGTGCCGTGGGCGGCACAAAAGGAGGTTTAATGTGAAGTACTCCTTGCAAGAAGGTCCGCACTTCTGGCAATACTGCCAATTTCTTCTGGAAGAAAATTGAGAGGGACGAAATCTGGACCTTAATGGAACCAGGCGTAAGCCCTTATCCACACCAGCTTGCAGGAAACGTCCCAAGTGGAACTCCGCAGGCGGATACGAGCATTCCTCACACTAAGAGACATATCTCCTCCAGATATGATGATAGTGTTTTGACATCACAGGTTTCCTGGCCTGAACCATGGTAGCAATGGCTCTTTTGGAAAGGCCCTTGTGAGTTAGGATGTTCCGTTAAACCTCCATGCTGTCAAACGAAGTCGCCGTACGTCCGGGTAGACGAACGGTCCTTGTTGATGAAGATCTCTTCTGAGAGGTATAGGCCAAGGGTCTTCGACGGACATGTCCAGAAGATCCGAGTACCACGCCCTCCGAGGCCAATCCGGGGCAATCAGAATTGCCTGGACTCCTTCATTTCTGATTCGCTTGAGCACCCTTGGGAACAACGGAATCGGAGGAAGCAGGTAGACCAGCCGGTAAGGCCAAGGAGACGTCAGTGTATCCACTGCCCTCGCCTGAGGGTCCCTGGTTCGTTAGCAATAGCAGTGAAGCTTCTTGTTAAGTCGAGAAGCCTTATAAACAAACAAAAACCGGCAGTTGCTAGGAAAAGACAGGGATTGTCTTTTTGGAGCACTTGAGTCGAGAAGCAGCCCCACCAGTCGATGATCTGCTGAAACACCTGATGGTGGAGCCCCCACTCCCCCGGGTGGAGATCGTGACGACTCAGGAAGTCCGCTTCCCAGTTGTCCACTCCTGGAATGAAAATTGCCGACACTGCTCTTGCATTTCTTTCCACCCCGAGGAGTATCTTTGATACCTCTTGCATGCAGGCTCTGCTTTTTGTCCCTCCTTGCCAACTTGAAAGGAAGGAGGGCTTCTTGGGCTGACAACATGCCCTGGAACTGAGCCTCTTGGGTGACAGCTCCCCATGCTCTCAAAACTCGCATCTGTCGTGAGGAAGATCCAATCCTGAATCTCAAAACTCCGGTCTTCCAGGATATTGGAGGACTGCAGCCACCACAGGAGGGAAAACCTGGCCTGAGGCGACAGCCGTATCATCCGGTGCATCTGTAGATGAGATCCGGACCACTTGCTCAGGAGATCCAATTGAAATGTTCTGGCATGGAACCTCCCATATTGGATCGCCTCGTATGAGGCAACCATCTTCCTCAACAATCTTATGCAAAGATGAATAGATACTCGAGCAGGTCAGAGTACCATGCAGACGATCTCCTGAAGTGTGCTCACCTTGTCCCCCGGGGAGGAACACCTTCTGGGCCACAGTATCCAGTAACATCCCCAGGAACAGGAGCCGCTGAGGTGGCTCCAGGTGGAACTTCTGTAAATTGAGAATCCACCCATTGTGTGACAGAAGTTGGATAGTGCGGTCGATTCGGAGCAATAAAAGCTCCCTGGATCTTGCTTTTATCAGGAGATCGTCCAGGTAAGGGACAACATTGACCCTCTGGACCCGGAGCTGGAACATCATCTCCGCCATTACCTTTGTGAATACCCTCGGAGCTGTGGACAGGCCGAAGGGTAGTGCCTGGAACTGGTAGTGATCATCCAGTAGGGCAAACCTCAGATAAGCCTGATGAGGTGGCCAAATTGGAATATGAAGGTAGGCGTCCTTGATATCCAGGGAATTTCTGTACTTCCAGGCCCGCAATCACTGCTCTTAAGGATTCCATTTTGAACTTGAAAACCATGAGATAAGGGTTCAAGGACCTTTGATTCAAAATGGACCTTGCCGAGGCTTCGGTACCACAAACAGGTTGGAGTAATAACCCTTTCCCCATTGTGGTATTGGTACTGGAACAATGACGTGGGACTGGACCAACTTTAGGTTAGCCTGTTGCATCGTAACTTGCGTATCCTCCTCAGGAGAGTCACCGTAGTGACCAAAGACATATTCCCGGAGAGGCCCACATGTGAATGGCATGGGTCATCCAGCAACCCGCTATGACCGGCCTTTGCGATACACCTGCTGCTGTGTAGATAGACTTTAGTGTAGTCTCTATTTTCCTGTCCCCAGGGTCCTTTATGGTAAAGGAACCAGGGGAAGGAGCACCGCCTTTTTCTGACAGTCGAGAGACCCACGGGATTTCTTCCCAGAATTTCCAACCTTCAGGAGCAAATGGGAAAAAGTGTGACTAAATCTTTTTTACACTTGCTATTTTTTGTCTGGATTTTTCCAGGCTACCTTAAACAGGTCATCTAACTCTGCAAAATCAGGGAAAGTTACATTAGGATTGTTCTGTGTAAAGAAAAACAACTGCTGTGACGCAGCGTCCTTTAGAGGGAGTTTTAACACGTCCCGTATAGCCAGAATGAAGGGTTCAATACCCTGAGCAGAAGTGGAATCACCCCTAACGGGATCCAAGTTCTCCCCATCCTCCTGTATATCTTCATCTGAATCGGAGAGTAGAGCAGGTAAACCACGCTTTTGTGGTCCTGAGTGAGTAGGGGGGGAGGGGGGGTGCTGTGTAACATCTGCCCTGGCAGCTAAGGCTGCAACAGCCTGTTGGAGTAGCTGAGTTTTTTGAACATTAGCAGTGAGTTGTGATGACATATCAGACATCATATTTTTAAGGGCCCACAGCCAGAAAGGCTCTTGACCCTCTCCCCCAGCCCCCACACTGAGTTGTGAAGATTGGCTGTATTGTTCACATGAAACAGAATCAGATGATAAGGGAGAGAATCTGGTGTGGCATACACTGCATAGTTTGTGTTTACCCATGTTCACAGTAAATCACAATGACATACACCATACACATACAGTAATACTTAGCAAGCCTGCTTTTACTGTATGTGAGAGGGAGATATATAGAGAAGACCAGCACACCCCAGCTACACAGCCCCAGTGAGGCTGTCAGCTTATTATATCACAGTGAAAACATATTATTTCTGTCCTGCATAGGACACAGATTGTGTACAATAGCGGCTCTCCCCCTTTGCTACACCCTGTACCAGTTTTCCAGCGTGTCTTGAGTGTCAGGAGGAGCTGTGTGAGCCTGCTGCTGCTGTAGTAAGCAGAGGAAGCTGGTCCCGCTGAGGTAGCTCCGCCCCCCCCTCAATGGCGACGGAGCTACAGAGTTTTTTATACTGGCAATGTCTCCTAAATAGCTTAAAAACATCACACAAGTGCTAGTTTAAGCCACCGCTAGCCAGTTTACACAGAGGGCTATAGCAGGTCCCCCCTAGGAGGGTCCCGTATGCCTCCGCTGCGTGTCAGCCGCACCTTGAACTGGGGGACCCCCTAGCGGGGTCCCCGGTTTGTACTCATCACTGTAGTCACCTTCAGGCTAGTGTTAGGGGTGTGCGGCGTGCTGCGATTGCGACAGCTAAGGTGCAGTGCCCCGTTGAACAAACAACCTCTCAGGACGGTTGTCCTGCAGTGGGGAAGCGGTTCTGACACCTCGTAAGGCCGGTGACCGTCCCCACCATAACTCCCACGGTGCAGGTATACGGTTACCCAAACAGCATACTGAAAATAACAAAGAATTAAAGTAAACTGAAGAAAACTCTCTGGAGCTCAGAGTGTGCATCCTCTCCTGAGGGCACTTTTTTCTAAACTGCCTGTGGGAGGGGGCATGGAGGGGAGGAGCCAACACACCCAGTGAAGAAATTTGAAGTGCACCAGCTCGTTTTGGACCCCGTCTATACCCCATCGTACTAAGCCTCCCCAATATCCCTTATACTAGAGAAAATATATTATATTACTATATTTTGTGCATATACGGGGAGTTCGAAAAATTCCTCCACAGTGAGCGCTGTCTCTGGCTGCAGATCTCCTCTGCAGCTGTGTACGGCCAGGGAGGGACAACACTTGATGTACATACTGTAAGTACGTAACAAATTCTCTTCCATTTCATGGAAATTAATGTTGCTTAGCACACAGTCACTGCAGATGGACTTTTTGAACTCCCTGTATAATAGTACATTTATAGGCTTTCTTTATGACAATCTCGTACCATTCCAAGTCCTCTGAAGACGTTTTTTGATCGATGACCTCTTCTTCCATGGTATCTTGTATGACACAAATCTCTGTGGATGTTTCTATGTTCTGATCTGCCCCAAGACGTGTCTCCATATCGCAGCCTACAAGATGCAGCTTTAGTTAGAGTTGGTAACCATTAGAAGACCTCAGTGAATGTGTTGCTAACTGTGTCTCACCTTGCATCTGATCAGCAACTCTGCCCATCCCCATGCACTGAGCAGCGGCAGATGAAACTTGTTCCCTTTCATCTGATTTCATCCTATACCCTTTCCGACCACAAAGAGACCGTCTAAAGGGAACATAAAACCCTGCCTTTGGCTCAACAGTTATGGTTTCAAGGTAGGACTCTGACACCTGTAAATCGCCTCTTTGAGGTTTACTTCCATGACCTAGGGGGGAAGTGGAAAAGGACAAAAGTGTTAAGGCGCAATGGCAGAAAGCATGACAATATCAAAATGAGGATGAACAAAAAAATAGTAGAAAATATCAGTAAGAATGAAATATGAGATATAAAACAGACGAGAATGAGGTTAGGGTAAAATACAGAAGCAGTGAGGAGAATCGGTCACAAAAGTCTCACCTGAATGAGGTAGGTCAGGCCTTCTCCTTGTTAGGTCTATGGAGGTGCTCTCCTGTGATGAGCCTTCAGCAACGGCAATTCTTTGAGGACCAGGTTCTTCATCTATTGGATCTCTGTCCTCCGATGCCGAATACAGTATTCTTTCACGTTCTGCACTATGGTACAGTCCCTCATCATTCCCTACATGTTCCTCTCTCTTCTCCAATACAGAAGTATTCAGAGCTTCATTTCGAGAGGTCTTCTGCTGTCTCTCGCCTATGTTCTCACTCAGTTCCTTATTTATGTTAACACTCTCGGATATGATCTCTACATCATTGGATGTTCCTGCGGGCTCATCAACACTCTCAGAAACAGTTCTATCAATCTTGGATAGTCTTTCTGGTATAACAATATTACTAGGCACTCTCTCTGTAATCTGGTTAGGCACAGTCTCAGCCTGATTTTCTGTATTAGTTAGCAGCCTCTCCTCTGTAGGTATCTCTGGGACTTTCTCCTGTTCTGTTGGACTGTCCACCTCTGTAGAAGGACTCTTTTGAACTTTTTTATTACTAGTAATATCTGCAAAATGTGTTTCCATATCAGTGGCATTATCACGTGGATCCCAATGGAACTGATGGCCTTCTCTGCACCCCCACAATAGTACAGGGGTCTCTGGGGCATCCTCAGAATTTGGTGGTGACAAGATAGTGGGGGGAGAATCACACTTTCTACCATGTTGATGACATGAAAACACCAGACGTTGGAGAGAGGTGGGAGAGACAGAAAGGTGGGCAATTGCTGCTGGGACTGGTGACGATGCGGGAGAGACAGAAAGGTGGGTGATCGCTGTTGGGACTGTGGAAGACGCGGGAGAGACAGGAAGGTGGGCAATCGCTGTTGGGACTGGTGACGATGCGGGAGAGACAGAAAGGTGGGTAGTCGCTGTTGGGACTGGGGAAGACGCAGGAGAAACAGGAAGTAGGGTGATTGCTGCTGGAACTGCGGAAAGATAGTTAAGTGATAAATAATTAAGGCTGTACACAAGTGGTGCTAAAAGGACAATGAGCTAGCTTTATGTAAAGATGAACAGTGAACATAGGACCCTATTCAGTAAGGATTGCAAATTCTGCTTTTTAGCAGAATTTGCAATCCTTTGACTCGCATGCTGGGGGCTGCCCATCGCAGGGCAAGGCCGCCCAGTAAGCTAACCGCCGCCCCCCATCGGCGACCCGCACTAATTGCGCCGCAATTAGTGAACGGTCGCAGAAATTAGAGAAGCCTGGCTGCGACGGCAGGAGGCCAGCCGCCATCTTTTTGATCGGAGCGGCTACGTGTGACATCATGATGTCACACTGAGCCGCCCTGAAATCGCCGATGCCACGCCACCGTTCGGAAGCCACCACCCCCATAGCGCTCTGTCTTTGAAACGGAGTGTTGCCACCCCATAAACGGCTCTACATGCCAATCAGGCAGAGGCGTTCGCAAATACAGTGGGGCCCACATCGTCATTGTAATTATGGTGGTTGGATCGCGATTTGCGATCCAACCTGAATGAGGTCCTTAAACCATTTTCTACAGATGTCATTGAAATTACTCAAATTGCTTATTTGAAATGTTTTGTGACTGGTGGTGGCATAATCTATTTTTATCATATAAAGCAGTCCAGTCACTATGGGATTTTATATATTAATTGATAAATAGATACGCATGATGAGCCAATCTATGAAGCAATAGCTGGGTGGCTAGTAGAGTAGGATCCGGCTTACCTGGAGTCCTGGGGCTGGTGGTTGCTCTGTAACTGTAAAGAAATAGAGTTTAGGCAGTTGAGTCATAAGCTAATGTGATACTGTATAAGTGGTCCACTACGTGTCTCACTGGGGCACTGATTTATCATTGTTTTCATATAATGTGTAATTAATAATCAAAATGAAAAGACGTCTATATAGCAAATATCCGCTCAGCCATGGCTTCACCACTATTCCATAACATGACAAAGAGTGGGGTATTTAGTTATGATTGTCTGACATCAACTGCATAACATGCCCTGGAGCGGAATGCACTCCAACTTCCTAGATAGGTAATGTCCTGTGTCTTTGTCAAATATCCCTTAGGGATAGCAGGGGAATTGCCTAATAACTGACAAGCTCTGGGTGTTAAACCCTTAACTACAGCCACATGGGGTAAACACAGTGGATTACTGCATCTGCCCCACAGAATCTTACATTATACTCTTCTCTGACCAGAGATATGCTGCATAAAAAAAGTAGTATGGCTCCAACACTATACCCCAGTGTCAGCATGTTCCAGTATCCCCTAGTGGCTGACTGAGAAACAATAAAAATTCATACTATTATGTTCAGTGTCAGCCAAAATGTCTGCTTTTGCAGGTTGTGATCTGGCACCAGAGGTGGATTGGCCATAGGGTTCACCAGGAAGATTCCCGGTGGGCCGACGCACCCATGGGGCCTTTTTTGTTTGAGGACATGTGGTCCTTTTTATCGACATAATGAATAAGATGCAAAATAATTTTCATATATGAAAATTACTTTGCCACTTAGCCTGTGATTGCAGATGATCTAGTGTATGCTCTGTCTGCCTGCTTGGCTGACATATAAGATTGAGTGAATAGTGATTGGGATACGGTTGGTGTAATAAGCAAGAAAATATATCTTTCTAAAGAATGATACAGTTTCCTAAATTCTGAAGGTGTATCATATAATGTGCTCATAATATTTAATTTTATTTATTTTTAACTTCCCCCTTGATGCTGGACATGCCCACTAGCTGGAAAGTCTTGGGGGGCGTGTGCTGCTGCCATGGCCCATGGCTTACACCTCTGGTGCAGCCCATGTGGGGCCACTAGTACAAATTTTCCAGGGCCGCTTTTTGTTCCCAATCCGCCCCTGTCTGGCACAGTGGTATTCCTTTAAGTAAGAGGTACTGTGCTGTACACACTGATTATAAAGACAATTATATACTACTGTATGACAGTTACTGTTAATTTCACATAAATACAATGCTGCTGCAATTACTTTTATGCAACCCACATCCGTGATACAGAAGGATCGTCTTTAGAAATATGGAAACTGACAGTGAGCAACTATTTACGAAGACAACTAAAACAAATTAAGACCTTACAGTTTGAGTTTGCTCTCTGCATTATTTAAAACAAATAGTTACACTTCCATACAGTATTCTTGCAGATAACACACCCTCAGAAAGCCATAGAGGAAATTCAATTGCCGGCAAAGGGTGCAAATTGCCGTTGCCGCGTTGTTTAAACGCCAGCAACTGCACCTGTCTTGCATCCTTCGGCCGGCCGATTCGCACAAAAGGTCCCGACTTTTGTGCGAGATTCCGCTGCCGTAAAGTGCAGCGGGTGTTGCACAGATTCAGTCAGGCAAACAATTAGCAGGAAATTAAATTGTCCCCGTAGTTTGAAGGCTGCAAAACAGAAAGGGTTCCTTTATGTGAGAGCTTACCTGTCCAGCAGGAACTTGGCAAGCTGAGAGTGCAGCGAGAAGCCCAAATGATCTTTCAGCGCACACCACTCATCCAAGTGACAGCCGAGGCGCACACGGCACTTTCCTCGCTGTGCATCTAGAAGACGCCTCTTCTCTCGTCTCGCAGCTTCCTATGAGCAAATGGACATCATTATGATCCACCCAAAAGTGCTTAAAATGTGTGCTGTTAAAGGGAGGCGTATAATAATAGGATTTTAATTACCTACCGGTAAATCCTTTTCTCGTAGTCCGTAGAGGATGCTGGGGTCCATATTAGTATCATGGGGTATAAACGGGTCCACCAGGAGCCATGGGCACTTTAAGAGTTTGATAGTGTGGGCTTGCTCCTCCCTCTATGCCCCTCCTACCAGACTCCGTATAGAAACTGTGCCCGAGGAGACGGACAACTTCAAGAGGAGGAATTTACACAGATAGTGGTGAGATTCACAGCAGCTCACACATACAAGGCAAACCATACCTCCCAACATTTCTTTTTTCTAAAGCTGGACACACGCGCGGCAAAGCCGTGCGCGTTCCCGGAAAAGGGGTGTGGCCTAAGAAAAAGGGGCGTTGCCTTAGAAAGAGGGGCGTGGCTTCACGGGAGTACCCACGATCGCGAGCCACGCCCCCGTTTTCGTCACTGAGGGGTCATGCCCAGCGCTCTGTGAGCCGCTGGCATGCCCCCTCTCCCTCTGACTTCAGTGAATAGACGCTGTGCGCATGCGCACAGCGTCTATTCACCGCTGCTCTGCTAAGCAGGGCAGCGACAGACAAAGCCTCCCAACTGCCCCCCCCCACCCACCGCGGGACTCTGCGGCCCGCGGGTGGGACAGCGGGACAGTCCCCAAAAAACGGGACTGTCCCGCGAAAATCGGGACAGTTGGGAGGTATGGGCAAACCAAGCTAAGCTAACAAGCTTGAAAACTCAACAACAGCTGAATAACCATACTTAACCAAATAACAACACAGTACTCAACGAAGAACAGAGCAGTACTGAACCAAAGAACAACTGCAGGATAACAAAGAGCTGGGCAGGCGCCCAGCATCCTCTATGGACTACGAGAAAAGGATTTACCGGTAGGTAATTAAAATCCTATTTTCTCTTACGTCCTAGAGGATGCTGGGGTCCACATTAGTACCATGGGGATGTACCAAAGCTCCCAGAATGGGAGAGAGAGCACAGAGGCTCCTGCAGAACTGATTGCCCAAACTTTAGGTCCTCAGAGGCCAATGTATCGAACTTGTAGAACTTCGCAAATGTGTTCGACCCTGACCAAGTAGCCGCTCGGCAAAGTTGTAAAGCCGAAACACCCCAGGCAGCCACCCAGGAAGAACCCACTTTACGAGTAGAGTGGGCCTTAACTGATTTTGGACACGGCAATCCTGCCGTAGAATAAGCATGCTGGATAGTGAACCTGATCCAGCGAGAAATTGTCTGCTTAGAAGCAGGATACCTGGGATCATACAGCACAAACAGAGAGTCCGATTTCCTGTGACGAGCAGTCCTCTTCAATTAGCCCTTACAACACCCAAGGACTTTGACGGAATTGAGGAGTCAGTAGCTACTGGCACCACAATAGGCTGGTTGATATGAAAAGCCGACACAACCTGCTGATGCGTCCTGAGCTCAGCTCTATCTTCATGGAAGATTAAGTAGGGGCTTTTACAAGACAAAGCCACCAATTCCGACACACGTCTAGCAGAAGCTAAGTCCAACAAAGTGACAGCCTTCCACGTAAGAAACTTGACATCAACCTCCTGTAAAGGCTCGAACCAATTCGATTGCAGGAACTGCAACACCATGTTAAGATCCCAGGGTGCCGTAGGAGGCACAAAGGGAGGCTGGATGTGCAGAACCCCTTTCAAGAAAGTCTGAACCTCAGGGAGGGAAGCCAGTTGTTTCTGGAAGAAAATGGATAAAGCCAAAATCTGGATCTTTATGGATCCCAAACGCAGGCCCACATCCACACCTGCTTGCAGGAAGAGGAGATACCGTCCAAGTTGACACTCCACCGTAGGAAACTTCTTGGATTCACACCAAGACACATACTTTTTCCAAATGCGATGGTAATGCTTTGACGTTACTCCTTTCCTAGCCTGGAATGCCCTTCCTAGCTAAGATTTGGCGTTCAACCTCCATGCCGTCAAACGTAGCCGTCTTGATAAGCTAACGGCCCCTGTTGCAGAAGGTCCTCTCGAAGAGGAAGAGGCCTTGGATCTACCAGCAGTATTTCCAGAAGATCCGTGTACCAAGCCCTTCTCGGCCAGTCCGGAGCAATGAGGATTGCCTGAACTCTTGTTCTCTTTATGAGCTTTAGAATCCTTGGAATGAGTGGAAGTGGAGGGAACACGTACACTGACTTGAATACCCACGGAATTACCAGGGCGTTCACCGCCATTGCTTGCGGGTCTATCGACCTGGAACAGTACCGCCAAAGCTTCTTGTTGAGATGGGAAGCCATCATGTCTATTTGAGGTACACCCCAAAGACTTGTTACTTCCGTGAACACCTCCGGATGGAGACCCCACCCTCCTGGATGGAGATAGTATCTGCTGAGGAAGCCCGCTTCCTTGAATGATGATTGCTGACAGTGCCACCACGTGCTTTTCTGCCCAGAGGAGGATTCTTGTCACCTCCGACATTGCAGCCCTGCTCTTCGTTCCGCCTGCCGGTTTATCTAGGCCACCGTTGTTACAATGGGGGTCATTCCGAGTTGTTCGCTCGTTGCCGATTTTCGCAATGGAGCGATTAAGACGAAAATGCGCATGCGCATGGTACGCAGTGCGCATGCGCTAAGTATTTTAGCACAAAACTTAGTAGATTTACTCACGTCCGAACGAAGAATTTCCATTGTTGAAGTGATCGGAGTGTGATTGACAGGAAGTGGGTGTTTCTGGGCGGAAACTGACCGTTTTCTGGGAGTGTGCGGAAAAACGCAGGCGTGCCAGGATAAAACGCGGGAGTGTCTGGAGAAACAGGGGAGTGGCTGGCCGAACGCAGGGCGTGTTTGTGACGTCAAACCAGGAATGAAACGGGCTGAGCTGATCGCAGTGTAGGAGTAAGTCTCGAGCTACTCAGAAACTGCTAAGAATTTTCTATTTGCAATTCTGCTAATCTTTCGTTCGCAATTCTGCTAAGCTAAGATACACTCCCAGAGGGCGGCGGCCTAGCGTGTGCAATGCTGCTAAAATCTGCTAGCGAGCAAACAACTCGGAATGACCCCCATTGTCCGATTGCACTTGAATGGCCTGATCTTGCAGAAGATGTGCTGCTTGTAGAAGACCGTTGTACATGGCTCTTAGCTCCAGAATGTTTATTGGAAGAAAGGATTCCAGACATGACCACCTTCCTTGGAAGGTTTCCCCTTGGGTGACTGCGCCCCAACCTCTGAGACTTGCATCCGTGGTTAGAAGGATCCAGTTCTGAATCCTGAACCTGCATCCCTCGAGAAGGTGAGGCAGCTGTAGCCACCACAGGAGTGAAATCCTGGCTTTCGGCGACAGACGTATCCACTGGTGCATGTGCAGGTGAGATCCCGACCACTTGTTCAGGAGATCCAGTTGGAAGGACCGTGCATGAAATCTTCCGTACTGTAGAGCCTCGTAGGAGGCAACCAACCATCTTCCTTATAAGGCGAATGCACTGATGAACCGATACCCGGGCAGGTCTCAAGACATCACGGACCATCGTCTGTATCACCAACGCTTTTACCACCTGTAGAAATACCCTCTGCACTTCTGTGTCGAGGATCATCCCTAGGAAAGACAATGGGGTATATTTACTAAGATTCGTAATTTCCGAAAATAGGTCAAAGTTCAATCACGAATGACATCGACAGTGTAAAACTGCAACTTTTTGAATTGATTACGATGGATTTACTAAGCTGTCGTATTCGTATTTTTCTTTGCTTCCGATGTCGATGTAATTCGTTTTTTTTTTACCTATTTTTACGGCAGTGATTAGCAAAACACTGCCGTTTTTTTTTACAATCAATCTCGGCCGGATCTGTGTGATCCGTGCTGGGGTTCTTATTTATTTTTTTTTTAATTAAACAATGTAAAATCACAAAAAAAAATGCGTGGGGTCCCCCCTCCTAAGCATAACCAGCCTCGGGCTCTTTGAGCCGATCCTGGTTGCAGAAATATGGGGGGAAAAATGACAGGGGTTCCCCCATATTTAAGCAACCAGCATCGGGCTCTGCGCCTGGTCCTGGTCCCAAAAATACGGGGGACAAAAAGAGTAGGGGTCCCCCGTATTTTTAAAACCAGCACCGGGCTCCACTAGCTGGACAGGTAATGCCACAACCGGGGGTCACTTTTATACAGCGCCCTGCGGCCGTGGCATCAAAAATCCAACTAGTCACCCCTGGCCGGGGTACCCTGGGGGAGTGGGAACCCCTTCAATCAAGGGGTCCCCCCCCCCCAGCCACCCAAGGGCCAGGGGTGAAGCCCGAGGCTGTCCCCCCCCATCCAATGGGCTGCGGATGGGGAGGCTGATAGCCATTTGTGATAATGAAAAGATATTGTTTTTAGTAGCAGTACTACAAGTCCCAGCAAGCCTCCCCCGCATGCTGGTACTTGGAGAACCACAAGTACCAGCATGCGGCGGAAAAACGGGCCCGCTGGTACCTGTAGTACTACCACTAAAAAAATACCCAAAAAAACACAAGACACACACACCGTGAAAGTATAATTTTATTACATACATACACACATACATACATACTTACCTTATGTTCTCACGCAGGTCGGTCCTCTTCTCCAGTAGAATCCAAGGGCTACCTGTTGAAGAAATTCTACTCACCAGATCCATGGGTCCAGGCTCCTCGGCAAATCCAGGGTTAATCCACGTACTTGAATAAATAAAAAAAAACGGTGTCCCGACCACGAACTGAAAGGGGACCCATGTTTGCACATGGGTCACCTTCCCACGAATGCCAGAAACCCACTTTGACTTCTGTCTAAGTGGGTTTCTTCAGCCAATCAGGGAGTGCCACGTTGTAGCACTCTCCTGATCAGCTGTGTGCTGCTGTCCTCACTGACAGGCGGCACACGGCAGTGTTACAATGTAGCGCCTATGCGCTACATTGTAACCAATGATGGGAACTTTCTGCCCTGCGGTTGACCTAAAGTGACGTCACCGCTGAGCAGAAAGTTCCCAGCATTGGTTACAATGGAGCGCATAGGCGCTACATTGTAACACTGCCGTGTGCCGCCTGTCAGTGAGGACAGCAGCACACAGCTGATCAGGAGAGTGCTACAACGTGGCACTCCCTGATTGGCTGAAGAAACCCACTTAGACAGAAGTCAAAGTGGGTTTCTGGCATTCGTGGGAAGGTGACCCATGTGCAAACATGGGTCCCCTTTCAGTTCGTGGTCGGGACACCGTTTTTTTTTATTTATTCAAGTACGTGGATTAACCCTGGATTTGCCGAGGAGCCTGGACCCATGGATCTGGTGAGTAGAATTTCTTCAACAGGTAGCCCTTGGATTCTACTGGAGAAGAGGACCGACCTGCGTGAGAACATAAGGTAAGTATGTATGTATGTGTGTATGTATGTAATAAAATTATACTTTCACGGTGTGTGTGTCTTGTGTTTTTTTGGGTATTTTTTTAGTGGTAGTACTACAGGTACCAGCGGGCCCGTTTTTCCGCCGCATGTTGGTACTTGTGGTTCTCCAAGTACCAGCATGCGGGGGAGGCTTGCTGGGACTTGTAGTACTGCTACTAAAAACAATATCTTTTCATTATCACAAATGGCTATCAGCCTCCCCATCCGCAGCCCATTGGATGGGGGGGACAGCCTCGGGCTTCACCCCTGGCCCTTGGGTGGCTGGGGGGGGGACCCCTTGATTGAAGGGGTTCCCACTCCCCCAGGGTACCCCGGCCAGGGGTGACTAGTTGGATTTTTGATGCCACGGCCGCAGGGCGCTGTATAAAAGTGACCCCCGGCTGTGGCATTATCTGTCCAGCTAGTGGAGCCCGGTGCTGGTTTTAAAAATACGGGGGACCCCTACTCTTTTTGTCCCCCGTATTTTTGGGACCAGGACCAGGCGCAGAGCCCGATGCTGGTTGCTTAAATATGGGGGAACCCCTGTCATTTTTTTCCCCATATTTCTGCAACCAGGATCAGCTCAAAGAGCCCGAGGCTGGTTATGCTTAGGAGGGGGGACCCCACGCAATTTTTTTGGCAAAAATAAGCACTTTCCCACCCCTTCCCACTGATATACATGCACGGATCTCATGGATCCCTGCATGCATCTCAAATCACGGAAAAAAAAAGCAGGTCTGTTTTTTTTTTAGGACTTTTTTACGAGTTGTAATTTTTCACGGCAGTGTTTTGTGTTTTTTTGCTTTGCACTTCTTAGTAAATGACCGAGATTCATATCTAAACAGGCGTAATTTGACCGATGGTGTATTCATTCGTAATTTTTTACCTGAACTAGCAAAAAATTACGAATGCCCTCATCACTGCCGTGATTAGTGTTTAGTAAATGACCGAGATTAACCGAGATGACACTTTGAAGAAAAAACGGCATCTCGGTCAAAATCGGGAGCTTAGTAAATATACCCCAATCTCTTTGTCGGCTCCAAATGTGACTTTGGAAGATCCAGGATCCTTCCGTGTTCCCTGAGCAGTCGAGTCATGAGAGCAATGGACTGCAACAACCTCTCCCTGGAAGATGCCTTTATCAGCAGATCGTCCAGATACGGAATTATATTCACCCCCTGCTTGCGGAGGAGAATCATCATCTCTGCCATTACCTTGGTGAACACCCGTGGTGCCGTGGAGAGGCCAAATGGCAGTGCCTGGAACTGATAGTGACAGTCCAACAGCGCAAATCTGAGATAAGCCTTGTGTGGCGGCCAAATCGGAATGTGGAGGTATGCATCCTTGATATCTAGAGATACCAGAAACCCTCCCTTCTCCAGCCCTGAGATCACCGCTCTCAGAGACTCCATTTAAACTTGAATTCCCTTAGATAAGGATTTAACGACTTCAGGTTCAAAATTGGCCTGACCAAATCATCCTGTTTCGGTACCACAAATAGGTTGGAATAATAACCCTTGTTTATCAGATTAGGTGGAACTGGAACAATGACATCTGACCTTTCCAATTTTTTAATGGCTTCCTGAAGGATAGCCTTTTCTGTCAGCAAAGCTGGCAAGCCTGATTTGAAGAATCGGTGAGGTGGGAGCTCTTGAAACTCCAGTCTGTACCCCTGGGACACAATATCCTGTACCCAGGGATCCAGGCCGGATGACACCCAGACGTGACTGAAACGTCGGAGTCTTGCTCCCACCTGCTCGTTCTCCAGGCAGTGAGGTCCACCGTCATGCTGAGGATTTTGAGGAAACAGAGCCAGGCTTCTGTTCCTGGGAACCTGCAGGTGCAGGTCTTTTGAATTTTGCTCGACCACCTCTGAAGAAAGTGGTAGGAGTCTTGGACTTTTTTGCTTTTGCAGACCGAAAGGACTGCATAGTGGACGTAGAAAAGGGTTTCTTTGTCGTCTGAGTGGCTGAGGGAAGAAAGGTTTACTTACCAGCAGTTGCCATGGAGATCCACGCATCCAACGCTTCCCCAAAGAGAGCCTGACCTGTGAAGGGTAGGTTCTCCACACTTCTCCTGGATTCCGCGTCTGCAGACCATTGGGGTAACCAGAGTCCGCTGTGTGCTGAGACAGCCATGGACGATGTCCTTGCAGTCAGATTACACAGGTCCTTCATGGATTCCAGCATGAACCCCGCAGAATCCTGTATGTTACGTAAAAACATTTCAATGTCACTTCTGTCCATAGTATCTAATTCCTCTAGTAATGTGCCTGACCACTTTAATATGGCTTTAGAAATCCATGCACAGGCAATAGTAGGCCTTAACGCCACGCCTGAAGCAGTGTATACGGATTTGAGCGTAGTCTCAATCTTGAAAACGCTGCCGGTTCTTTCAACGCAGTAGAACAGGTAAAACCACCTTTTTTGACAGCCTAGAGACAGAGGCGTCCACTATAGGTGGGCTTTCCCACTTTTTCCTATCCTCCTCAGGGAAGGGAAAAGCGACAAGAACCCTCTTTGGGATCTGGAATTTTTTCTCCGGGTTTTCCCAGGATTTTTCAAATAATGCGTTCAATTCTTTAGACACAGGGAAAGTTAAGGGGGCCTTTCTGTCTTCTGTGAAATAAGCCTCCTCAACCTGTTCAGGGGGTTTGTCAGTAATGTGTAAAACATCCCTAATGGCCTCAATCATGAGCTGAACCCCTTTAGCAAGGGAAGCCTCACAGTCGGCATCCGTATCAACTTTCGTAATATGGGCAAGGGCACGTTTCTTTGGGTATATACCTGGGGATTTCTCTTACGTCCTAGAGGATGCTGGGGACTCCAAAAGGACCATGGGGTATAGACGGATCCGCAGGAGCTTGGGCACACTATAAAGACTTAAACTGGGTGTGAACTGGCTCCTCCCTCTATGCCCCTCCTCCAGACCTCAGTTAGACTTTGTGCCCAGGAGTGATGGGACACACACTAGGGGAGCTCTCCTGAGTTTCTCTAAAAGACTTTATGTTAGGTTTTTTATTTTCAGGGAGACCTGCTGGCTACAGGCTCCCTGTAGGGTGGGAGTGAGGGGAGAGAAGCAGGACCTACTTCTTCTTAGTTTAAGGGATCTGCTTCTCAGGCTACTGGACACCATTAGCTCCAGAGGGTTCGATCACTTGGTGCGCCTAGCTGCTTGTTCCCGGAGCCGCGCCGTCAATCACCTCACAGAAGCCAGAAGAAAGAAGCCGGGTGAGTATGGGAAGAAAAGAAGACTTCAGTGACGGCAGAAGACTTCAGTAACAGCAGCGGTAACGCTGCGCTCCATGCTCCCACACACCAACGTCTCTGGCAGGGTGCAGGGCGCTGGGGGGGAGTGCCCTGGGCGGCATGTTGCTGAGGTTTGGATCTCTGGCCGGGGGACATATTTAGGTGTCCGGACACCGGGTATGTTCACCCCGCCAGTGTGCCGCGAAATGGAGGGAGCAGCAGCGGAAGCGCTGCGCTCCCTTCTCCTGCACACCATCGGCTCTTGCAGGGTGCAGGGCGCTGGGGGGGGGGGGGGGGGAGCGCCCTGGGCGGCATATACTGAGTTAGATCGCTGGCAGGGGGACATATTTCGTTGCCCGGACACCGGGTATGTCACTCCGCCAGTGTGCCGCAGCGATCGCGCTGCGTGCCTTTGCTCCCACACACCAACGGCTTCCGAGGGTGTAGGGCGCAGGGGGGGGGGGATGGGGGCGCCCTGGGCAGCGATTCTATTTATGTGTATATACAGGGGGTTATACCCTGTATATAGGTTCCCCCAGCTCAATATATGTATTTTTATATATTTTTTTGAGCAGGCTTAAGCACGCCGAAAAGGGGCAGAGCTTAGCCCTTACAGCGGAGTCAGCGCCATTTTCCTCAGGTCCCCACCAAGGCTTGCTGGATAGTAAGATGGAGGGGGGGCACAGTGTTTTTTAATGCTATATGGGGTCATATAGCATTATGTTTTATAAGGGGCGCATAATCTTTGTTGTGATACGTAAATTCAGTGTTTTCCTGTTTGTTTACCCACTATCTGTTAGTCGACATTTGTCGACATGTGTGAGGGCTTTGTCACAAGCTGCTGTGGGGATCTGTCGGCTTCGCCGGCGCATGACGGTACTTGATTCGAAAAATTAAGTATTAGCAGGTTGGTGTTTGTGTGCTTAAAAAAAGTAAACACGCTAGGGGAGACACAGTTGTTTGTGGGTGCCCTGTCGGCATCAACGGTATTTACTGGGTAAAAAATTAACAGGCGGTTATTGCCTTGTACCTGTATATATATATATATATATATATAGAGAGAGAGAGAGAGAGAGAGAGAGAGAGAGAGAGAGAGAGAGAGAAAGAGAGAGAGAGAGAGAGAGAGATACAACTCAGCCGGCACTCAGATTCAATAGACAACACGCCCCGGTGCCATAATCCTGAAAACATGCACAGCTCCAATGGTGGACAATAAGGCACTCCGGAGGCTTGATATAAACAGTAGGAATGTATTGACAAAAGGCCTTTTGTCAATACATTCTACTGTTTATATCAAGCCTCTGGAGTGCCTTATTGTCCACCATTGGAGCTGTATATATATATATATATATATATATATAGATATGTGGGGGGAGTCTTATTGAAATTGTATATGTATGCTTCCCTCAGACCCCTCGGGGTTCCAAGATTGTTATTTTTTGCCGTTTACTATCCCCTGCTGTCGACATATACTAAGTTTCTGCATCTGGGGCATGTCAGTACATGGTCATACACATTCAGAACACATTACTGTCACTAGGGACCTGACGGGTCTGGACAATCCACTTGCATATAGGTTTTATATATATATATATATATATATATATATATGCATGGTTAGGATATGTGTGTTTTATTGTGTATTACATTATGTATATCCATGAATGCTGAAATAATGGTAATCTTCTCATGTGCTGGTCGCTCTGTTGATTAAGCTCTAGATTGGCCGTGATGAGTCGGTTTTCGATCCTCTCAAGGAGTCCGAATATTATTCTCTTCCCGACGTGGAGAGAACATTGTGGCAGTCAACTCCTGGTCGACGCAGAGCCGGTCACAAAAGATCATACACAGGAAGCTAAGTGATATTTTATTTTTATACTTATTTGCACTGCATGTACATGGGGGAGTGTACTGTTCGGACAGGCATCCGATAGAATTACCCTACAGAGTGTGGGTAAGGTTGCTTATGTTGATTATATTCTATAACATTGCAGCAGGTTGCCGCGTGACGGCAGGAGGTGTGGCCGGGGGAAAACTGCTGAGGTTGTTTCCGAGAGATACTAGGATGCCTCAGTTCAGTCAATCTCAGCGGATACCACTGGTAAGTCTAGCTTTGTAAGTTAGACTACTTCGCAACGGTTGGGGACGCATTCTTTGGTGGGATGCAGTTGTTTTAATCGTTCGATACCGTTCCTTTTTCCTTTTCTGTGCAGACAGTGGAAGCTGAAAAGGTAAGAGTTCTGCAGCCTTGTTTGGTCCGCAGAACCGGATCTCGGTTTCTGTTTTTTAACACGTCCGCCACAGGTCGCTGAGTCTATCTGGCTGGATCCCACTCTGGTGGGGACTCGTCTACTAATTTTCCGTTAGTCCGGGAATTGACTAGGACCTGTGACTCGATTGTATAATCCGAGGGGGGACATTCAAATGTTACCCCTCACTGTTTTTCTATTAGATCTTGCCGTTTCCCCTTCTGGAAGGGGAGGTAGTATGTGATGCCGTACAGAGGTGCGTCAGGTTCAGGGAACTGTTCTGCTGTGCCAAAAAAAAAAAGACTAAGAGGTTTCAGTGCGTGGTTCTCCGCATTCGGATTACCTGGGTGGATATCCAGGATTGTCTTTGCCATTTCATAGGAGTAATGGCAGTATGATGGTTCTCTTTCAACAGTAAGAGCCATTCTTATTCTGTTCTGGGACGCTCTCCCAATTAAGGCGAGATCAAGAAACGAGTAGTGCAAATCGTTGTTTCTCTCTGACTGTTCTTTCAACAGTGGGAATGACTGTTGTTCCCAACGACGCAGAGTTCGGAGGTGGGTGTCAGAGTGGATACTGACCGGTTGAGGTTCCGTGTTTTTTCCTGCGGAAAGAGATCTGAGGATCCAGAGTCGGATCAGATTTGCAACAGTGTAAACCCATCAATACGTTCTGTTGATGAAGAAGATGGTTGCGGCCTACGAGGCCATTCGGTGAGCAGGTCAAATGCCAGAGTGATTTTGGCGGGACCAGTTGGACATGTGGTCCGGGTCTCACCTGCACATGCACCGGAAAATAATCCTATTGTCAAGGACCAGGATATCTCTCCTGTGGTGGCTGCACAGTTCTCACCTCCTAGAGGGACGAAGGTTCGGGATCCAGGATTAGATCCTGGTGTCCACGGATGCAGGTCTCCGAGGCTGGGGTGCAGACTTTCCAGGGGAAGAATTTCTAGGGGAAAAGGTCAAGCCGGTAAGCTTGTCTGCAATAAGCATTCTTGAATTAAGAGCTATTTACAACGAACATCTTCTTCGTGATCTGCCCGTCTTAATTCTGTAGGACGAATTAACAGCAGTGGCGTAAGTAAGCCGCTAGGGCGGAACGAGGAACAAAGCGACAATGGCAGAAGCCGCAAAAGTTTTCCGCTGGGCGGAAAGGCATGTAAACACTCTATTAGCCGTCTTCGTTCCGGGTGTAGACAACGGAGAAATAGACTTCCTCAGCAGACACGAGTGGGGTCTTCATCAAGAAGTTTTCACAGAAGTGACAAGTCTTTAGGGAATTCCTCAATTAGACATGATGGCGTCTCGCCTCAACAAGAAACTTCAGGGATATTGTTCCAGGTCAAGGGACACTCAAGCTATAGCAGTGGACGCCCTCGTGACACCTTGGGTGTTTCAGTCGGTCTATGTGTTCCCTCCACTCTCACTCTTTCCAAAGGTGATAAACATAAGAAGAAAAGGTTCAGGCGATCCTCGTTGTTCCGGTCTAGCCAAGGAGGGCTTGGTATCCAGATCGTCCAGACTTACTCATAGCAGATCCCTGGCCTCTTTCTCTTCGAGGGGACCTGTTACAACAAGGACCGGGCGTGTATCAAGACTTACCGCGGCTGCGTTTCAGCCGCCCAAGAAGAGCCCACCTTCCTTGTGGAATGGGCTTTTAATGATTTTGGCAGCGGCAATCCCGCCGCAAAATGAGCCTGCTGAATCGTGTTACAGATCCAGCGAGCAATAGTTTGCTTCGAAGCAGGAGCACCCCGCTTGTTGGGTGCATACAGGATAAACAGTGACTCAGTTTTCCTGACTCTAGCCGTTCTGGCCACATAAACCTTCAAAGCCCTGACCACATCTAGTAACTCGGAATCCTCCAAGTCACGAGTAGCCACAGGCACCACAATAGGTTGGTTCATATGAAAAGATGACACCACTTTTGGCAGAAATTGCGGACGGGTCCGCAATTCCGCCCTGTCCATATGGAAAACCAGATAGGGGCTTTTATGTGACAAAGCCGCTAATTCTGACACACGCCTAGCTGAAGCCAAGGCTAATAGCATGACCACCTTCCACGTGAGAAATTTTAACTCCACGGTTTTAAGTGGCTCAAACCAGTGTGACTTCAGGAAACTCAACACCACGTTAAGATCCCAAGGTGCCACTGGAGGCACAAAAGGGGGCTGAATATGCAGCACTCCCTTTACAAACGTCTGAACTTCAGGAAGAGAAGCCAGTTCTTTTTGAAAGAAAATGGATAGGGCCGAAATCTGGACCTTAATGGAACCCAATTTTAGGCCCAAAGTCACTCCCGACTGTAGGAAGTGAAGGAAACGGCCCAGCTGGAATTCCTCCGTAGGGGCATTCCTGGCCTCACACCAAGCAACATATTTTCGCCATATACGGTGATAATGTTTAGCCGTCACGTCCTTCCTAGCCTTTATCAGCGTAGGAATAACCTCATCCGGAATGCCTTTTTCTGCTAGGATCCGGCGTTCAACCGCCATGCGGTCAAACGCAGCCGCGGTAAGTCTTGGAACAGACAGGACCCCTGTTGCAACAAGTCCTGTCTTAGAGGCAGAGGCCATGGGTCCTCTGTGAGCATTTCTTGCAGCTCTGGATACCAAGTCCTTCTTGGCCAATCCGGGACAATGAGTATTGTTCTCACTCCCCTTCTTCTTATGAGTCTCAGCACCTTGGGTATGAGAGGAAGAGGAGGAAATACATAGACCGACTGGAACACCCACGGTGTCACTAGAGCGTCTACAGCTATCGCCTGAGGGTCTCTTGACCTGGCGCAATACCTCTGTAGCTTTTTGTTGAGGCGGGATGCCATTATGTCTACTTGTGGCAGATCCCACCGACTTGCAATCTGCGTGAGGACTTCTTGATGAAGTCCCCACTATCCCGGGTAGAGGTCGTGCCTGCTGAGGAAGTCTGCTTCCCAGTTGTCCACTCCCGGAATGAACACTGCTGACAGTGCACTTACGTGATTCTCTGCCCAGCGAAGAATTCTGGTGGCTTCCGCCATCGCCACCCTGCTCCTTGTGCCGCCTTGGCGGTTTACATGAGCCACTGCGGTGATGTCTGACTGAATCAGCACCGGTCGGTCGCAAAGCAGGGTCTCCGCTTGACGTAGGGCGTTGTATATTGCCCTTAGTTCCAGGATGTTGATGTGAAGACAAGTCTCCTGACTTGACCACAGACCTTGGAAATTTCTTCCCTGTGTGACTGCTCCCCACCCTCGGAGGCTTGCTTCCGTGGTCACCAGGACCCAGTCCTGAATGCCGAATCTGCGGCCCTCGAGAAGGTGAGCACTCTGCAGCCACCACAGGAGAGACACCCTGGCCCTGGGGTATAGGGTGATCAGCCGATGCATCTGTAGATGTGATCCGGACCACTTGTCCAACAGATCCCATTGAAAGGTCCTCGCATGGAACCTGCCGAAGGGAATGGCCTCGTATGATGCCACCATCTTTCCCAGGACTCACGTGCATTGATGCACCGACACCTGTTTTGGTTTTAATAGGTCTCTGACCAGTGTCATGAGCTCCTGAGCCTTCTCCATCGGGAGATAAACCCTCTTCTGGTCTGTGTCCAGAATCATGCCCAGGAAGGGCAGACGAGTCGTAGGAATCAACTGCGACTTTGGAATATTTAGAATCCAGCCGTGCTGTTGTAACACTTCTCGAGAGCGTGCTACGCTGATCAGCAACTGCTCTCTGGACCTCGCCTTTATGAGGAGATCGTCCAAGTATGGGATAATTGTGACCCCTTGCTTTCGCAGGAGCACCATCATTTCCGCCATTACCTTGGTAAATATTCTCGGTGCCGTGGAGAGACCAAACGGCAACGTCTGGAATTGGTAATGACAATCCTGTACCACAAATCTGAGGTACGCCTGATGAGGTGGATAAATGGGGAGATGAAGGTAAGCATCCTTTATGTCCAGAGACACTATAAAATCCCCCCCTTCCAGGCTTGCGATGACCGCTCTGAGCGATTCCATCTTGAACTTGAACCTTTTCAGGTATATGTTCAGGGATTTTAAATTCAATATGGGTCTGACCGAACCGTCCGGTTTCGGTACCACAAACATGGTCGAATAGTAACCCCTTCCCTGTTGAAGGAGGGGAACCTTTACCACCACCTGCTGAAGATACAATTTGTGAATTGCAGCTAACACTATTTCCCTCTCTAAGGGGGAAGCTGGCAGGGCCGATTTGAGGTAACGGTGAGGGGGCATCTCTTCGAATTCCAGCTTGTATCCCTGAGACACAATCTCTATAGCCCAGGGATCCACCTGGGAGTGAACCCACTTGTGGCTGAAATTTCGGAGACGCGCCCCCACCGGGCCTAGCTCCGCCTGTGGAACCCCAGCGTCATGCGGTGGATTTAGTGGAAGCCGGGGAGGACTTCTGTTCCTGGGAACTAGCTGTATTGTGCAGCTTCTTTCCTCTACCCCTGCCTCTGGCAAGAAAGGACGCACCTCGGACTTTCTTGCCTTTTTGTGATTGAAAGGACTGCATTTGGTAATACGGTGCTTTCTTAGGTTGTGAGGGAACATATGGCAAAAAATTTGACTTTCCAGCCATAGCTGTGGAGACCAGGTCCGAGAGACCGTCCCCAAACAATTCCTCACCCTTGTAACGTAAAACCTCCATGTGCCTTTTTGAGTCGGCATCGCCTGTCCATTGCAGAGTCCACAGGACCCTTCTGGCAGAAATCGACATTGCATTTATTCTAGAGCCCAGTAGGCTAATGTCTCTTTGAGCATCTCTCATATATAGGACAGTGTCTTTTATATGCCCCAGGGTCAGTACTATAGTATCCTTGTCCAAGGTATCAAGTTCCTCAGATAAGGTATCTGTCCATGCTGCTACAGCATTACACATCCAGGCCGACGCAATCGCCAGCCTTAGTAGGGTACCTGAATGTGTATAAATAGACTTCAGGATACCCTCCTGCTTTCTATCCGCAGCATCTTTTAGGGTGGCCGTATCCTGTGACGGTAGGGCTACCCTCTTGGATAAGCGTGTTAAAGCTTTGTCTACCCTCTGGGAGGATTCCCAGCGTAACCTGTCCGTTGCCGGGAAAGGATACGCCATAAGCATCCGTTTGGAAATCTGCAGTTTCCTATCTGGAGATTCCCAAGCCTTTTCACATAACTAATTTAACTCATGTGAAGGGGGAAAGGTCACCTCTTGCCTTTTTTCCCCATACATATAAACCCTCTTGTCAGGGACTGGGGTTTCCTCTGTGATGTGCAACACATCTTTCATTGCTATAATCATGTAACGGATGGCTTTAGCCATTTTAGGCTGTAACTTTGCATCATCGCCATCGACACTGGAGTCAGAATCCGTGTCGACATCTGTGTCAACAATTTGGGATAGTGGGCGCTTCTGAGACCCTAACGGCCTCTGCGACATAGGATCAGGCATGGGCTGAGACCCCGGCTGTCCCAAGGCTTCAGCTTTATCCAACCTTTTATGCAAGGAAGTAACATTATCATTTAAAACCTTCCACATATCCATCCAATCGGGTGTCGGCGCCGACCCCACATTCATTTGTTCCCGCTGTTTCCACATAGCCTTCCTCGTCAAACATGCCGACACAAGCGTACCGACACACCACACACACAGGGGATGCTCTATTTGAAGACAGTTCCCCCACAAGGCCTTTTGGAGAGACAGAGAGAGAGTATGCCAGCACACACCCCAGTGCTATATTACCCAGGAATCACACAGTAACTTAGTGTTAACCCAGTAGCTGCTGTATATATTGTTTTTGCGCCAAATTTATGTGGCCCCCCCTCTCTTTTTACCCTCTCCTACCGTGATTCTGCAGGGGAGAGCCTGGGGAGCTTCCTCTCAGCGGATCTGTGGAGAGAAAATGGCGCTGGAGAGTGCTGAGGAAGAAGCCCCGCCCCCTCAGCGGCGGGCTTCTGGCCCGCGTTTCTGTGTAAACATATGGCGGGGGCCCATGCATATATACAGTGCCCAACTGTATATATGCCCACTTTTGCCAAGAGGTCTCTAATTGCTGCCCAGGGCGCCCCCCCCCCTCCCCTGCACCCTACAGTGACCGGAATATGTGGGTTTAGTGTGGGAGCAATGGCGCACAGCTGCAGTGCTGTGCGCTACCTCATATGAAGACTGGAGTCTTCTGCCGCCGATTTCGAAGTCTTCTTGCTTCTGTCACCGGCTTCTGTCTTCCGGCTCTACGAGGGGGACGGCGGCGCGGCTCCGGGATCGGACGATCAAGGGTGCGATCCTGTGTACGATCCCTCTGGAGCTAATGGTGTCCAGTAGCCTAAGAAGCAGGACCTATCTTCAGTGAGTAGGGCTGCTTCTCTCCCCTCAGTCCCACGTAGCAGAGAGTCTGTTGCCAGCAGATCTCTCTGAAAATAAAAAAACCTAACAAAATACTTTCTTTTTAGCAAGCTCAGGAGAGCTCACTAAGTAGCACCCAGCTCGTCCGGGCACAGATTCAAAACTGAGGTCTGGAGGAGGGACATAGAGGGAGGAGCCAGAGCACACCAGTATCCAAATTCTTTCTTTTTTTTTTTTTTTAAATAGAGTAATTTTTTATTCGCCACATAATTAGAGATACAGACATTTCGGTATACATTAGGAATCATAGTGGATAATCACAGTATTCTGAGTCATTCATATTAACTTTATGATAGTATATATGTATGAATGACATTCCCCGTGTTACCATTTCCGTGCGGTCTTCCCGCAGTATGCATATTGTTTGTAGTCTGTAGCAAAGTCATGGTTCACATACTTAACATTTTCAATATTTTCTCCCCCCACCTTATGTGTAATTACCCCGTCTAGTGAGCCGTATATAGCCCACAACCCCACTACCCCCGAACTAACCCTCTAAAACAAACTCAAGCCTAGTCAAGCTAATGTGTGCATGGTGTGGTGGTGGTGCGACAGCTAGATGATTAAACAGCTGCGTTCAGGGGAGATAAAAGGCTCGGCCCAACGCCCCGGGGCCCACACAGCGCTTCCGCATCGATGGCCAGTGCCCGCTACATTTGAAGGGCAAGGGAGGAGTATGTGGAAGTGATCCAAGGAGACCAAATCTTCTCGTATCTGGAAAGGGCATTATATTTCATATATACATATCGTTCTTTTAATAGGGTATCGTTGACCAAACTTTTAAGAGCAGGTATTGTGGGAGGACTGGGGGCCATCCATGTCCGCGCGATACACACTTTTGCAAGTGCGCATATGCTGCGGGCATACATGCTTTCCCACCGGGACCCAGAATCAGAGTCGCCCACCCCCAGAATACAAAATCTCGGAGTCAGCAATCCCCTCTGTGTTCCCGTATGTTCCAGAATCGACCCGACCCCAGCCCAGAACACCTGCAGCAACGGGCATTCCCATATGAGGTGCCAGAATGTGCCTCCGGCAGCCCCGCACTTGGGACAAACATCAACACTATCAGACCTGAATCTGGCCAGCCTGCTCGGTGTCATGTATGATCTATGCAGAATAAAAAGCTGTATCTGCTGAAACCGCAGCGATTTGGTGACCTGGCTCGGATTGCCCAAAGCGCCCTCCCAGTCATCCCCGTCTATGGGACCCAAGTCACACTCCCAGTTCTCCCGAAGATTCGAGAGCGGGTCTGCATGCATTGTTTGAAGAAGGTATGAGTAGGTGAAGGAAATCACCTTGACTCGACCCAGTGAATGTAGAAATGTTTTTATGGGAAAGGGGAGGAGCGCTGGGGGGGAATCTCCAAATTGCGCCTGCAAGGCGTGCCTGAGCTGTAGAAATCTGTAGAAGTAAGAGTTCGGGAGTCCAAACTCCTCCTTTAATTGCTGAAATGATTTCAATGAACCGTCACTATATAACTGGGACAGCGAGTTTATCGAATACGGAGCCCATACCTCCCCGCCCTCTAGGGACCTCAGTTCATTAAGCATTGTGGAGTGCCATAAAAGAGTATCAGGGTCCATGCCTTCATACCCGAGTAGGCCCTTCAATGCTAGCCATATTCTCATCGCCTGAAAGACAATAGGAGGTAAAAATCTAGAAGGGTTTCCCCCCACCAGGACCTGTGCCGGGGAAAGGTCCGGGTAATAGCATTGAAGGAACGCCCGACCTAGCCCAGCCCCCCCCCCCCTCCCGAAGCCACATACTGATATGTGATAGCTGAGCAGCATAATAATACAGTTGGAAGTGGGGCAAGGCCAGACCGCCGTCCCTTTTTTGTCTGGTGAGGGTGGTTAATTTTATTCTAGCTCTTTTATTGGCCCATATTAAGGAAGACAGGACGCTATTTAATTTCCTGAAGAAGGCTGGAAAAATGAATACCGGGGACTGTTATAGAACATACAATAGTTTAGGCAAGACTACCATTTTAATGAGGCCGACCCTGCCCGTCATTGTCAGTGGTAGCTTACCCCAAGCTCTCGATTTGCGCACTACTGTCTGTACAAGAGGGTCGAGGTTTAAGGGCACAAAGTCTGATGGGTCGTTTGTAATTAGAATTCCGAGGTACTTAAACTGGACTGTCCAGCACAGCGGCAGGGATATTTTCGGAACCTGAGGGAGGGAGCCTATAATGGGCATAATGAATGATTTGGACCAGTTTATGCGGAGACCCGAATACCCACCGAATGTCTCAATGACCCGCAGCACAGTGGGCATCTCTACTGCGTAGTCTTGAAGGAATAACAACAAGTCATCCGCATAAAGGGCTATCTTGTCAGTGCAGGAGCCGGTACCTATTCCCCCAATGTCCGGGTGCGATCTGATCAGGCAAGCGAGGGGCTCTATGGCTATGGCAAACAGGGCAGGAGAGAGGGGGCATCCCTGTCTGGTGCCCCGTGTCAAAGGGAAGGAGGAGGAAATGTAGCCGTTCACCAAGACCCTGGCGCGTGGATTCTGGTATAGTAATTTGATCCATTGAATAAAGTTTGGGCCGAAGCCCATGTTCCTCATGACTCCCCACAGGTAAGGCCATTCAACACTGTCGAATGCCTTGGCTGCATCCAATGAGACCACAGCCGCGTCCGAGGGGAAATCACGAGGAGCCTGCAAAATGGTGTATAGCCTGCGCAAGTTAATGGATGTGGATTTCCCAGGCATGAAGCCAGTTTGATCCGGATGAATTATAGATTCAATTACTAGGTTGAGTCGGACCGCAAGAATTTTCGCCAGGATCTTGGCATCAGTGGGGATGAGGGAAATCGGCCTGTAGGAGTCCAACAACTTGGGGTCCTTACCAGGCTTTGGAAGCATTATAAGGATCGCCTCGGACATTGAGGGAGGAAGGCTGTTAACGGCAGACATTTTAACGTACGTGTCAAGCAGCTGGGGACCAAAGAACTCAATGTACTGTTTATATAGTTCCGTGGGAATACCGTCACTACCCGGGGATTTACCGCTAGGAGACATCTCCACCGCCGACACCACCTCTTCCAGGGTCAGAGGTGCGTCCAGTGCGTCCCTGGCCTCAGGGGAGAGTTTAGAAAGGGGAATATTTGTCAGGTACAGGTCTAGTTCCTCCGTGGAGCATGTCAGTCTACTATCGTATACCTCTCTGAAGTAGCCAAGGAACATCTGTGCGATGTCAGGGGTGGCATCCACCATGGAGCCGCCTGAGTCAAGCAATTGCGCTATCGTGGTCCCAGGTCGATCGTAGTGCACTAAGTGGGCCATCAGGCTACCTGGTCTGTCTGCCTGCATATATATGTTAGTGGCCCTAAACAAAAGGGAACGTGCATTTATATCTGAAAGGTGAGCCAGCCAGGCCTCCTGAGCCACAAGCCAGCGGGCCTTCAGCTCAGGAGTACCCTCAGTCAGGTAGCACGTCTCCAGATCCCTACACTCAGTCTCAAGCTGACTCTCCATCGCCCTTCTAGCCACCTTGCAGGCTGCAATTCTGCCGATCATTGTACCTCGCAAATACGCCTTGAACGCGTCCCAAACAACCGGGGCCGGGGCCGATCCCACATTATCTGCAAAAAATCCCTCCCATGTGGACACCAACTCCGGGCATTCGCCCAGCTGGGCCAGCCAAGAAGGGTGTAGCCGCCAATATGACTGTCCCCTCTGACATTCCCCATCTATTGAGAGCACCAGGGGCGAATGAGCGGACACCCCCCGTGCCTCGTAACGGACATCCATCACGCCAGGCAGAAGCCCAGGCGAGACCAGGGCCAGGTCGATTCTAGAAAAAGAGCCATGTGTACCCGAATAACAGGAGTATTGCCGAAGACTAGGATTCCGAATCCTCCAGACGTCTACCCACTGCATACTATCTAGAAAATCTGCGAATTTAGATCCCGATGAGAACGAGCCGCCCCCCGTCCCTTGATCCCGGGGAGCCCTCCATCTGTCCAAGGAGGCATCCAACACAGCGTTGAAGTCCCCCAAGCAGATGACAGGGGTGTGGGGGGAGGAGGCAACAAATAAGGCGGCCTTTTGCAGAACGACATATGAAAACGGGGGGGGAACATACACAGACAACAGGAAAAAATTACGTGAGAACAATTTACATTCTATGAACACGTGTCACGATCCGGGTATCTGGACGCCATTTCTTACCCATCAGATGCCTCCTAAGGCTGGCTCAGCGCTCCAGGACCGGATCCCATCTGTTATCCTAATGTTCACATTCCTGCATCCTCTCCTGTCTCTCTGAGACGCTGTCACAGTAACGCCTTATTACATCTGGCATGGCGTCTCCCGCGGCCTCCGCCGCCGTCCCTGAGCTTCTGCATGCAGAGTGTCAGAGTGGCGATTACGTCAGCCGCGGCCTCCGCTGTGTCCGCGTGGTTGGATGTGCACTTGTCAGCCTGGCGTCTCCTGTCTCCAGTGGCCGGCGCCGCCATTACTGTTTTCATTACCACATGGATTACAAACCAAACTTCCCTCCAAGTGTCTGCATGGGCGCAGCCATCTTGGATTCTGTCAGCTGATCATTTCCTCCAATCTGTTGTCAGTATTGTTAATCTGCATAATTGCCTAGCCAATCCCTTCCTTGCTGCAGGTATAAATACACTGTGCCTGAGCAAGGAAGGCGTCAGTGCTTTGGTTGTCAAACCTAGTTCCTGTTTGTCTCTCTCCTGTGATTGTCTTCCAGGTTCCAGCTCCTGTCTCAAGACTTCCACCATAGAGACCCGCACCAGCATTCCACCTGCGGTGTAGCCTGACTCTCCAATCCATTGTGGATTCATCTGTTTCCAGCTACAACATTACCTGCTTCCAGCTCAGCTTCCAGCAGAGTACAGCTTCCCTTAAAGGGCCGGTGTCCTTTCTACACTTTACCACTCTCCACCGGTATTATTATTTCTCCGCTCTCAAGTTCTACATTTCAGTTCATATTTCATCGCTCCCAAGTTCATTTATTATTTAACTGGTTCCAGCCAGTATCCACTCCGTGCTAACAACAGTCTGGTTCCAGCCAGTATCCACAGCAGCTGTTTTACCTTCAGCAACCCAGCTTTTCCTGGAACACCAGCTGGCACAATCCTGGGTTATCTCCATTGCTACAGTCGGGCCTGGTAAGGACTTTCCATCTAGAAGATCATAAGAACTATCTCACACTACCAGTGCCCTGTGGCTCCTGCCATCCTGTAGTACCCAGGAACTGTATTTATTATTTGCTGACTTTTACGTTTTCTTTTACTGCTGCTGTGTTGCGGAGTTGTCATAATAAACATCATTGACTTTTATCCAAGTTGTCGTGGTCACGCCTTCGGGCAGTTATTATTCATGTTACTTACATGTCCAGGGGTCTGATACAACCTCCCAGGTTCCGGTACATCTCAGCCCCTACAACTGAGGCTGCCTCCCGTCAGCTCAGGCCCTCAGTTGTGACAACACGTATCTACCATGTGGATCTGTATTTTCTCTGAACATCTCAAACTGTACAGTCCTCTTTATCATTACCGACACCCCTCGGGAATATGAGGAGTGAGAGGAATGATATGCCCAGCCCACCCAAGGCCTGCGGAGCGACAACAGCCTATTTCCCTCCAAATGGGTTTCGCTTAAACAGATGATATCCGGGCAATATTTCTTGATCATCTTAAACACTAAGGATCGCTTTACTTTGTTGTTAATGCCCCGGACATTCCACGCCAAGATTTTTAAGGGAGGCATGTCAGCCAAGTCGTCAGCTGGGGCGCAACACTCCTATCGACCGCCCATCCCCCCGGTTCCTCGCTCACGCAATCACGTCGTCCACAGGCCCCGGACCCCGAGCCAAACCCCTGAAAACTGTGCGACCCCACCACACCCTCCGAATGGCAAGTATATAGGCTTCGTAAATTCAAAACATAAAACAGAAAAACTACTGGGAGGCCAACAGCGGCCCCCCGGCATCCCCCCTCCCCGTATACCTCCCCGAACTGTGGCATACCTAGATCCCTAACCGACCTCTAGCCCTGGAGAACCCAAAGTCTACGGCAACACTGTACTAGGCGTACAGATCAAACAACCCCAATACTTAAACCCTTATGCGTTTATACTTTATAACACTTCTCAGCAAAGTCCAGAACCGCTAAACGAGAGGAAGCTCCCTGGACTTATACTTGCGGGTTGTAGGCCCATAGAGGAGGGCGACCCGATGTCAGTCTGGAGCCAGCTGGCGGGCCCCCGGAGCATATCTGTCCAACCAGGAAGCCGCTTCCCTGGGCGAGCTGAAGAATTTAGTCTCCCCGTCCGCCACCACACGCAATCTGGAGGGAAACAGCATCGAATAGGAAATGTTCAGGTCACGAAGGCGTCGCTTTATGGGAAGAAACTGGGCTCGGTCTTTTTGGACGTCCGCTGCAAAGTCCGGAAATGCCGACACCCGGATTCCATTCCGGATCAGGGGGCCCTTCACGCGTCCCAGGCGTAGAACGGAGTCCCGGTCCTTGTAGTGCAGGAATTTTGCTATAAAAGTTCGTGGTGGGGCGCCTGGGGGTAAAGGCCGGAAGGGCACGCGGTGGGCCCGCTCCACTGCAAACTGAGAGGTAAAGGATTCAGCACCGTATGCCTCTTTTAACCAGGATTCCAGGAAATCCTCGGGATGTGCCCCTTCTTCTTTTTCGGGGAGGCCTACGAACCTCACGTTGTTTCTGCGGAGTCTGCCCTCCATGTCCAAGAGTTTGGCTTGCAACGTTGTGACTTGCTGTGTAACTGCAGACACCGATTGTTGCAGAGGACCGCTGAGGTCTTCCAGGTTGGAGACCCTTGTCTCGGTTTCGCCCACCCTCTCCCGTACTCGTTGGACGTCCTGTCGTAGCAGTGATAAATCACACTGCACCTTCTCCATCTTGTCCGATAGACGTTGCTCGCTGGCCGCTATGGCCTCCAGGACCTGCTGGATGGAGGGAGCAGACGGCTGCGTATTCGCCCCCGAGTCGGCCCCAGCCGATGGATCCATTCTGGCAGGGGGGGAGAGCTTAGGAGATGACTGCGTCGACTGAGATGCAGGCTGTCGAGCAAACCTCTCCAATTTAGCCGCGGCCGCACTCTGGCCGCCCCTCACCATTTTGTGAAGGCCCAGCAGTAATGAGAGTCCCGTTGTTCAGTGTCAAAAGGTATAACAGTGGATGGTAAATGCAGTATCGGCAGCACGCCAGGCACTGGGATAGCCAGATGTTATAATGAAGGGAGAGGGGGGACCAGGGGGGTCCAATGGTATAAATAAATATGGCCAGTGTGTGATATTCCAGCAGTATAAGCAGTAGGAGGCAGGGCAGCTGGGACAGTATCCAAACTTCCAGCCCAGTGCAGTCTTCACCTACACTGCACCTTGCTGTGTTCAGTACCTCAGGGAGCTGCAGGTAAAATGGCCGCCCAGCACAAGGATTTCCCCCTCTTCCCTCACTGCACCAGCCTTCAGGGGAGCAGGATGGCTTATGGTTGGGGCCCTGGGGGTGCAGGAGTGGGGTGCCGCTCCTTTCCGGTGCCGCTGGATGCTGTGTCCGCCTCGGGCGCTCGATCGTGTGCGCGCGCGCACGCGCCCAGCGGAGCTTCAAAATCGAGGCCGGGGACTGAGCTGCGGCCTAGGCCCGGAGTCCGGGCGGCCGCCGACGCGAGCCGGGAGCGCTCGCACACACCCACAGCCGCCTCCCCAGCACCGCCAGGCAGGAGAGTAGTCCAGAGGAGAGCAGGATCGGAGCCCCAGGATTGTTGCAGGATTAATTATCCAGGGAGCTCCTCGATCCTGCTGCCTAGTCCTCTGCCGCCGTGGCCACGCCCCCCCCCCCCAAATTCTTTCTTAAAGTGCCCTGTCTCCTGCGGAGCCCGTCTATTCCCCATGGTCCTTACGGAGTCCCCAGCATCCACTAGGACGTTAGAGAAAATAGGATTTTAGTACCTACCGGTAAATCCTTTTCTCCTAGTCCGTAGAGGATGCTGGGCGCCCGTCCCAGTGCGTACTGTGTCTGCAGTTATTGGTTATGGTTGCACTTTGTGGTGTTTCCTTTCTGTCAGGTTGTCGCTGACGTTGTTCATGCCGTTGCATGCGGTTTCTTATTATTGGTTGTGTTGACACACAGGTTGTGTTGCATATTCTCTCAGCATATGGCTGTATGTTTTTCATACCGTGAGCTGGTATTCTGTTGAAGGCCATGTCTTGCGGTATGTTTGTGGTGTGAGCTGGTATGACACTCACTGTGTTTAAATTATAAATTCTTTTCTCGAAATGTCCATCTCTCCTGGGCACAGTTTCTAACTGAGGTCTGGAGGAGGGGCATAGAGGGAGGAGCCAGTTCACACCCACTTTATGTCTTTATAGTGTGCCCAAGCTCCTGCGGATCCATCTATACCCCATGGTCCTTTTTGAGTCCCCAGCATCCTCTACGGACTAGGAGAAAAGGATTTATCGGTAGGTACTAAAATCCTATTTTTGATGAGGTAGTGGGGACAGAACCAGACAAAACCTCCACAGATTTTCTTAAAACCTGTGTTTCAGTCTCATTATGGGCTACCCTAGAAGAAATCTGGGATAACATTCCCTTAATAGAAGCCAGCCAATGTGGCTCAGATTCAGAAGGCTGAGACATGATATTACATTGCTGAGTACAGGGAATGGACTCCTCTGGAGAAGATACATATTCTGTCGCACAAGACACAGAGTCCCTGGACATTGTTATGTGAGAAATTTGCGCACACACACACACACAGGAAAATGTCAGACACAGTTTTCACCAAGTACCTTTAGAGAAACACAGAGTTAATGGAGCCAGCACACACAGCGCCCCAGTAGGCAGTTATGGAATAATTGCCTGGCGCTGACTGTACACCCTTAATAGACTACACAGTTATAAACAGTCTCCCCACCCCCACCCCCCACCCCTTCTACAACCCCCTGGTACCACATAGGATAGCTGGAGTTATGTGGAGGGGCAGCGCTCCCTGTCAGCATCTCTTGGTGTAGATCTGCAGGGAGAAAATGGCGCTGGTGAGCTGCTGGGTCCGCTCTGAGAAGCTCCGCCCCCAAACATGGGGCGTCTTCCCGCACTTTGAATCTTTATATTGGCCTGAGGTAATGGCGCTAGCAGCAGTACCTAAGTCCCCGATAGCCTGAGTGACCAGTTTTTTAAAGGTATTTCGCTGGCCCAGGGAGCCTCTCACAGTGCTGCACAACATGAGTACCGCTGAGCCTGTCCGGACCGCAGTGTCAGTACTGCGCTCCAACCCTGTTGCCGCCATTCACACCGGCTCCCCGCTTGTTGGGTCGCCGGTGACACACTCACCACCGCGATCTTCTGACTCTGTTAGGGGGTGGCGGCATGCTGTGGGAGTGGGCGGTCACCTCGGGGGCTAACGATCATCACCCTCAGGAGCTCAGTGTCCTGTCAGCGGAGATAGTGGCCATTAACCTCAGAGGATTGGACACTACTCCCCCCCCTAAGTCCCACGAAGTAGGGAGGCTGTTGCCAGCAGCCTCCCTGTGCCTAATACTCTTTTAAGAAAAAATAAAACCAAAAAAGCTCTAGGCGTTCCCCTAGCCTTCCACCGGGCACATTTTCTAAACTGAGTCTGGTAGGAGGGGCATAGAGGGAGGAGCCAGCCCACACTATCAAACTCTTAAAGTGCCCATGGCTCCTCGTGTACCCGTCTATGGGGGTAATTCCGAGTTGATCGCAGCAGGAACTTTGTTAGCAGTTGGGCAAAACCATGTGCACTGCAGGGGAGGCAGATTTAACATGTGCAGAGAGAGTTTGATTTGGGTGTGGTGTGTTCAATCTGCAATCTAAATTGCAGTGTAAAAATAAAGCAGCCAGTATTAACCCTGCACAGAAACAAAATAACCCACCCAAATCTAACTCTTTCTGCACGTTATATCTGCCACACCTGCAGTGCACATGGTTTTGCCCAACTGCTATCAAAGTTCCTGCTGTGATCAACTCAGAATCACCCCCTATATCCCATGGTACTAATATGGACCCCAGCATCCTCTAGGACGTAAGAGAAAAGAGGATAACTCCACTTATAAATGAAAATTTGGGTCGGAGTTAAGAAGATAAATGGAAAATATTACTGATAAACGAAAGGTACAAGCCATGTGACATTTGCCGCTGTAATGGGGGGGCTTGAGTGCTCTTGCTTGCTAAACGTTGCTGATGGATAGAAAATAGAGGCTGCCTCAGCAGGAGTGAGGATAGTCCCCTGTGGCGTTCCCCTAGTTCTCGCTGAGACAGTCTATTAGGATAACAGTAGCATATTACAACAGGAGTGATGACAGCTTACACCAGCCTCTGCATGCACTTAGAACCCAAGTGTTTGGATGGATCATCGAAAAAAACCAGTTCTTTTAATTTTGCTCGTTATAATTAGAATCAGCCAGATAATAATAAGATTTTACTTACCGATAAATCTATTTCTCATAGTCCGTAGTGGATGCTGGGGACTCCGTCAGGACCATGGGGAATAGCGGCTCCGCAGGAGACAGGGCACAAAAGCAAGCTTTTAGGATCACATGGTGTGTACTGGCTCCTCCCCCTATGACCCTCCTCCAAGCCTCAGTTAGGTACTGTGCCCGGACGAGCGTACACAATAAGGAAGGATCTTGAATCCCGGGTAAGACTCATACCAGCCACACCAATCACACCGTACAACTTGTGATTTGAACCCAGTTAACAGTATGATAACAATGAAGTAGCCTCTAAAAAAGATGGCTCACAACAATAATAACCCGATTTTTTGTAACAATAACTATGTACAAGTAATGCAGACAATCCGCACTTGGGATGGGCGCCCAGCATCCACTACGGACTATGAGAAATAGATTTATCGGTAAGTAAAATCTTATTTTCTCTAACGTCCTAGTGGATGCTGGGGACTCCGTCAGGACCATGGGGATTATACCAAAGCTCCCAAACGGGCGGGAGAGTGCGGATGACTCTGCAGCACCGAATGAGAGAACTCCAGGTCCTCCTCAGCCAGGGTATCAAATTTGTAGAATTTTGCAAACGTGTTTGCCCCTGACCAAGTAGCTGCTCGGCAAAGTTGTAAAGCCGAGACCCCTCGGGCAGCCGCCCAAAATGAGCCCACCTTCCTTGTGGAATGGGCATTTACAGATTTTGGCTGTGGCAGGCCTGCCACAGAATGTGCAAGCTGAATTGTACTACAAATCCAACGAGCAATAGTCTGCTTAGAAGCAGGAGCACCCAGCTTTTTGGGTGCCTACAATATAAACAGCAAGTCAGACTTTCTGACTCCAGCCGTCCTGGAATTTTATATATATATATATATATATATATATATATATATATATATACATATATATATATATATATTTTCAGGGCCCTGACAACGTCTAGCAACTTGGAGTCCTCCAAGTCCCTAGTAGCCGCAGGCACCACAATAGGTTGTTTCAGGTGAAACGCTGACACCACCTTAGGAAGAAACTGGGGACGAGTCCGCAGTTCTGCCCTGTCCGAATGGAAAATCAAATATGGGCTTTTGTAAGACAAAGCCGCCAATTTTGACAATCGCCTGGCCGAGGCCAGGGCCAACAGCATGGTCACTTTCCATGTGAGATATTTCAAATCCACAGATTTGAGTGGTTCAAACCAATATGATTTGAGGAATCCCAACACTACGTTGAGATCCCACGGTGCCACTGGAGGCACACAAGGGCTGTATATGCAATACTCCCTTGACAAACGTCTGGACTTCAGGAACTGAAGCCAATTCTTTCTGGAAGAAAATCTATAGGGCCGAAACTTGAACCTTAATGGACCCCAATTTGAGGCTCATAGACACTCCTGTTTTCAGGAAGTGCAGAAATCGACCTAGTTGAAATTTTTTTTGTGGGGCCTTCCTGGCCTCACCCACGCAACATATTTTTACCACATGTGGTGATAACGTTGTGCGGTCACCTCCTTCCTGGCTTTGACCAGGGTAGGTATGACCTCTTCCGGAATGCCTTTTCCCTTAGGATCCGGCGTTCAAACCGCCATGCCGTCAAACGCAGTCGCGGTAAGTCTTGGAACAGACAAGGTCCCTGCTGGAGCAGGTCCTTTCTTAAAGGCCGATGCCACGGTTCCTCTTGGAACAGACATGGTACTTGCTGAAAGCAAATCCCTTCTTAGCTCCCGAGGCCATTAGTCCTCTGTGAGCATCTCTTGAAGTTCCGGTTACCAAGTCCCTCTTGGCCAATCCAGAGCCACGAGTATAGTTCTTACTCCTCTATGTCTTATAATTCTCAATACCTTGGTTATGAGAAGCAGAGGAGGGAACACATACACCGACTGTTACACCCACGGTGTTACTAGGACGTCCACAGCTATCGCCTGAAGGTCTCGTGACCTGGCGCAATACCTGTCCCATTTTTTGTTCGGGCGGGACGCCATCATGTCCACCTTTGGTCTTTCCCAACGGTTCACAATCATGCGGAAAACTTCCCGATGAAGTTCCCACTCTCCCGGGTGGAGGTCGTGCCTGCTGAGGAAGTCTGCTTCCCAGTCGTCCACTCCCGGAATGAACACTGCTGACAGTGCTATCACATGATTTTCCGCCTAGCGAAAAATCCTTGCAGTTTTGCCACTGCCCTCCTGCTTCTTGTGCCGCCCTTTCTGTTTACGTGGGCGACTGCCGTGATGTTATCCCACTGGATCAATACCGGCTGACCTTGAAGCAGAGGTCTTGCTAAGCTTAGAGCATTATAAATTTGCTCTTAGCTCCAGTATATTTATGTGGAGAGAATTCTCCAGACTTGATCACACTCCTTGTGTGACTGCTCCCCAGCCTCTCAGGCTGGCCTCCGTGGTCACCAGCATCCAATCCTGAATGCCGAATCTGCGGCCCTCTAGAAGATGAGCACTCTGTAATCACCACAGGAGAGACACCCTTGTCCTTGGATACAGGGTTATCCGCTGATGCATCTGAAGATGCGATCCGGACCATTTGTCCAGCAGATCCCACTGAAGAGTTCTTGCGTGAAATCTGCCGAATGGAAGCGCTTCGTAATAAGCCACCATTTTTACCAGGACTCTTGTGCAATGATGCACTGACACTTTTCCTGGTTTTAGGAGGATCCCGATTAGCTCGGATAACTCCCTGGCTTTCTCCTCTGGGAGAAACACCTTTTCCTGGACTGTGTCCAGAATCATCCCTAGGACCAGCAGACGTGTCGTCGGAACAACTGCGGTTTTGGAATATTTAGAATCCACCCGTGCTGTCGTAGAACTACTTGAGATAGTGCTACTCCGACCTCCAACTGTTCTCTGGACCTTGTTCTTATCAGGAGGTCGTCCATTTTCTTTGAAGACGAATCCTCCTTTCGGTCATTACCTTGGTAAGGACCCGGGGTGCCTTGGACAATCCAACGGCATCGTCTTGAAACTGATAGTGACAGTTCTGTACCACGAACCTGAGGTACCCTTGGTGAGAAAAGGCAAATTTTGGGACATGGAGGTAAGCATCCCTGATGTCCCGGGACACCATATAGTCCCCTTGTTCTTTGCTATCACTGCTCTGAGTGACTCCATCTGGATTTGAACCCTTGCAAGTGTTCAAATTTTTCAGATTTAGAATAGGTCTCACCTAGCCTTCAGTACCACCATATAGTGTGGAGTAATACCCCTTTCCTTGTTGTCGGAGGGGTAATTTTATTATCACCTGCTGGGAATACAGCTTGTGAATTGTTTTCAATACTGCCTCCCTGTCGGAGGGAGACATTGGTACAGCAGACTACAGGAACCTGCGAGGGGGGAAACCTCTCGACATTCCAATCTGTACCCCTTGGATACTACTTGTAGGATCCAGGGGTCCTGTACGGTCCCAGCGTCATGCTGAGAACTTGGTAGAAGCGGTGGAGGGCTTCTGTTCCTGGGAATGGGCGGCCTGCTGCAGTCTTCTTCCCTTTCCTCTATCCCTGGGCAGATATGACTCTTATAGGGACGAAAGGACTGAGGCTGAAAAGACGGTGTCTTTTTCTGCAGAGATGTGACTTAGGGTAAAAAACGGTGGATTTTCCAGCAGTTGCCCTGGCCACCAGGTCCCATGGACCGACCCCAAATAACTCCTCCCCTTTATACGGCAATACATCTTTGTGCCGTTTGGAATCTGCATCACCTGACCACTGTCGTGTCCATAAACATCTTCTTGCAGATATGGACATCGCATTTACTCTTGATGCCAGAGTGCAAATATCCCTCTGCGCATCTCGCATATATAGAAATGCATCCTTTAAATGCTCTATAGTCAATAAAATACTGTCCCTGTCAAAGGTATCAATATTTTTAGTCAGGGAATCCGACCAAGCCACCTCAGCTCTGCACATCCAGGCTGAGGCGATCGCTGGTCGCAGTATAACACCAGCATGTGTGTGTATACTTTTTAGGATATTTTTCAGCCTCCTATCAGCTGGCTCCTTAAGTACGGCCCTATCCGTAGATGGACTGTCACTTGTTCTGATAAGCGTGTGAGCGCCTTATCCACCCTGAGGGGTGTTTCCCACCGCGCCTTAACTTCTGGCGGGAAAGGGTATACCGCCAATAATTTTCTATCGGGGGAAACCCACGCATCATCACACACTTCATTTAATTTATCTGATTCAGGAAAAACTACAGGTAGTTTTTTCACCTCACACATAATACCCTTTTTTGTGGTACTTGGAGTATCAGAAATATGTAACACCTCCTTCATTGCCCTTAACGTGTGGCCCTAAAAGAAAATACGTTTGTTTCTTCACCGTCGACACTGAAATCAGTGTCCGTGTCTGGGTCTGTGTCGACCGACTGAGGTAAATGGGCATTTTACAGCCCCTGACGGTGTTTGAGGCGCCTGGACAGATACTAATTTGTTCGCCGGCCCTCTCATGTCGTCAACCGGCTTGCAGCGTGTTGACATTGTCACGTAATTTCCATAAATAAGCCATCCATTCCGGTGTCGACTCCCTAGAGAGTGACATCACCATTACAGGCAATTTGCTCCGCCTCCTCACCAATATTTTCCTCATACATGTCGACACACACGTACCGACATACAGCACACACATAGGGAATGCTCTGATAGAGGACAGGACCCACTAGCCCTTTGGGGAGACAGAGGGAGAGTTTGCCAGCACACACCAAAACGCTATAATTATCCAGGGACAACCTTTATATAAGTGTTCCTTTTATAGCATTTTAATATATATACATATCGCCAAATCAGTGCCCCCCCTCTCTGTTTTAACCCTGTTTCTGTAGTGCAGTGCAGGGGAGATCATGGGAGCCTTCCCACCAGCCTTTCTGTGAGGGAAAATGGCGCTGTGTGCTGAGGAGAATAGGCCCCGCCCCCTTTTCGGCGGGCTTCTTCTCCGGAGTTTTAGATATCTGGCAGGGGTTAAATACATCCATATAGCCTCAAGGGCTATATGTGATGTATTTTTCGCCATACAGGTATTATACATTGCTGCCCAGGGCGCCCCCCCCCAGCGCCCTGCACCCTCCGTGACCGCTGTGTGAAGTGTGCTGACAACAATGGCGCACAGCTGCAGTGCTGTGCGCTACCTGATGAAGACTGAGAGTCTTCTGCCGCCTGGTTCCGGACCTCTTCATCTTCAGCATCTGCAAGGGGGGTCGGCGGCGCGGCTCCGGGACGAACCCCAGGGCGAGCCCTGTGTTCCGACTCCCTCTGGAGCTATGTCCAGTAGCCTAAGAATCCAATCCATCCTGCACGCAGGTGAGTTGAAAATCTCTCCCCTAAGTCCCTCGATGCAGTGAGCCTGTTGCCAGCAGGACTCACTGAAAATAAAGAACCTAAAAACTTTTTCTAAGCAACTCTTTAAGAGAGCCACCTAGATTGCACCCTTCTCGGCCGGGCACAAAAACCTAACTGAGGCTTGGAGGAGGGTCATAGGGGGAGGAGCCAGTACACACCATGTGATCCTAAAAGCTTGCTTTTGTGCCCTGTCTCCTGCGGAGCCGCTATTCCCCATGGTCCTGACGGAGTCCCCAGCATCCACTAGGACGTTAGAGAAAAGATTTTACTTACCGATAAATCTATTTCTCGTAGTCCGTAGTGGATGCTGGGGACTCCGTCAGGACCATGGGGATTAGCGGCTCTGCAGGAGACAGGGCACAAAAATAAAGCTTTAGGATCAGGTGGTGTGCACTGGCTCCTCCCCCTATGACCCTCCTCCAAGCCTCAGTTAGGATACTGTGCCCGGACGAGCGTACACAATAAGGAAGGATTTTGAATCCCGGGTAAGACTCATACCAGCCACACCAATCACACCGTACAACTTGTGATCTGAACCCAGTTAACAGTATGACAACCGTAGGAGCCTCTGAACAGACGGCTCACAACAATAATAACCCGATTTTTTTGTAACAATAACTATGTACAAGTATTGCAGACAATCCGCACTTGGGATGGGCGCCCAGCATCCACTACGGACTACGAGAAATAGATTTATCGGTAAGTAAAATCTTATTTTCTCTGACGTCCTAGTGGATGCTGGGGACTCCGTCAGGACCATGGGGATTATACCAAAGCTCCCAAACGGGCGGGAGAGTGCGGATGACTCTGCAGCACCGAATGAGAGAACTCCAGGTCCTCTTTAGCCAGGGTATCAAATTTGTAGAATTTTACAAACGTGTTCTCCCCCGACCACGTAGCTGCTCGGCAGAGTTGTAATGCCGAGACCCCTCGGGCAGCCGCCCAGGATGAGCCCACCTTCCTTGTGGAATGGGCCTTGACAGATTTAGGCTGTGGCAGGCCTGCCACAGAATGTGCAAGTTGAAATGTGCTACAAATCCAACGAGCAATCGTCTGCTTAGAAGCAAGAGCACCCAGTTTGTTGGGTGCATACAGGAAAACAGCAAGTCAGTTTTCCTGACTCCAGCCGTCCTGGAAACCTATATTTTCAGGGCCCTGACAACATCTAGCAACTTGGAGTCCTCCAAGTCCCTAGTAGCCGCAGGTACCACAATAAGCTGGTTCAGGTGAAACGCTGACACCACCTTAGGAAGAAACTGGGGACGAGTCCGCAGCTCTGCCCTGTCCGAATGGACAATCAGATATGGCTTTTGTGAGACAAAGCCGCCAATTCTGACACTCGCCTGGCCGAGGCCAGGGCCAACAGCATGGTCACTTTTCATGTGAGATATTTCAAATCCACAGATTTGAGCGGTTTAAAATGTGATTTGAGGAATCCCAGAACTACGTTGAGATCCCACAGTGCCACTGGAGGCACAAAAAGGGGGTTGTATATGCAATACTCCCTTGACAAACTTCTGGACTTCAGGAACTGAAGCCAATTCTTTCTGGAAGAAAATTGACAGGGCCGAAATTTGAACCTTAATGGACCCCAATTTGAGGCCCATAGACACTCCTGTTTGCAGGAAATGCAGGAATCGACCGAGTTGAAATTTCTTCGTGGGGCCTTCCTGGCCTCACACCACGCAACATATTTTCGCCACATGTGGTGATAATGTTGTGCGGTCACCTCCTTCCTGGCTTTGACCAGGGTAGGAATGACCTCTTCCGGAATGCCTTTTTCCCTTAGGATCTGGCGTTCCACCGCCATGCCGTCAAACGCAGCCGCGGTAAGTCTTGGAACAGATCTGGTACTTGCTGAAGCAAGTCCCTTCTTAGCGGCAGAGGCCATGAGTCCTCTGTGAGCATTTCTTGAAGTTCCGGGTGCCACGTCCTTCTTGGCCAATCCGGAGCCACGAGTATAGTTCTTACTCCTCTACGTCTTATAATTCTCAGTACCTTGGGTATGAGAAGCAGAGGAGGGAACACATACACCGACTGGTACACCCACGGTGTTACCAGAACGTCCACAGCTATTGCTTGAGGGTCTCTTGACCTGGCGCAATACCTGTCCAGTTTTTTGTTCAGGCGGGATGCCATCATGTCCACCTTTGGTCTTTCCCAACGGTTCACAATTATGTGGAATACTTCCCGATGAAGTCCCCACTCTCCCGGGTGGAGGTCGTGCCTGCTGAGGAAGTCTGCTTCCCAGTTGTCCACTCCCGGAATGAACACTGCTGACAGTGCTATCACATGATTTTTCGCCCAGCGAAGAATCCTTGCAGTTTCTGCCATTGCCCTCCTGCTTCTTGTGCCGCCCTGTCTGTTTACGTGGGCGACTGCCGTGATGTTGTCCCACTGGATCAATACCGGCTGACCTTGAAGCAGAGGTCTTGCTAAGCTTAGAACATTGTAAATTGCCCTTAGCTCCAGTATATTTATGTGGAGAGAAGTCTCCAGACTTGATCACACTGCCTGGAAATTTTTTCCCTGTGTGACTGCTCCCCAGCCTCTCAGGCTGGCATCCGTGGTCACCAGGACCCAGTCCTGAATGCCGAATCTGCGGCCCTTTAGTAGATGAGCACTCTGCAGCCACCGCAGAAGAAACACCCTTGTCCTTGGAGACAGGGTTATCCGCTGATGCATCTGAAGATGAGATCCGGACCATTTTTCCAGCAGATCCCACTGAAAAGTTCTTGCGTGAAATCTGCCGAATGGAATCGCTTCGTAAGAAGCCACCATTTTTCCCAGGACCCTTGTGCAATGATGCACTGACACTTTTCCTGGTTTTAGGAGGATCCTGACTAGCTCGGATAACTCCCTGGCTTTCTTCTCCGGGAGAAACACCTTTTTCTGGACTGTGTCCAGAATCATCCCTAGGAACAGCAGACGTGTCGTCGGAAACAGCTGCGGTTTTGGAATATTTAGAATCCACCCGTGCTGTCGTAGAACTACTTGAGATAGTGCTACTCCGACCTCCAACTGTTCTCTGGACCTTGCCCTTATCAGGAGATCGTCCATTTTCTTTGAAGAAGAATCATCATTTCGGCCATTACCTTGGTAAGGACCCGGGGTGCCGTGGACAATCCAACCGGCAGCGTCTGAAACTGATAGTGACAGTTCTGTACCACGAACCTGAGGTACCCTTGGTGAGAAGGGCAAATTGGGACATGGAGGTAAGCATCCCTGATGTCCCGGGACACCATATAGTCCCCTTCTTCCTGGTTCGCTATCACTGCTCTGAGTGACTCCATCTTGATTTGAACCTTTGTATGTAAGTGTTCAAATATTTCAGATTTAGAATAGGTCTCACCGAGCCGTCTGGCTTCAGTACCACAATATAGTGTGGAATAATACCCCTTTCCTTGTTGTAGGAGGGGTACTTTGATTATCACCTGCTGGGAATACAGCTTGTGAATTGTTTCCACTACTGCCTCCCTGTCGGAGGGAGACGTTGGTAAAGCAAACTTCAGGAACCTGCGAGGGGGAGACGTCTCGAATTTCCAATCTGTACCCCTGGGATACTACTTGTAGGATCCAGGGGTCCACTTGCGAGTGAGCCCACTGCGTGCTGAAACTCTTGAGACGACCCCCCCACCGCACCTGAGTCCGCTTGTACGGCCCCAGCGTCATGCTGAGGACTTGGCAGAAGCGGTTGGAGGGCTTCTGTTCCTGGGAATGGGCTGCCTGCTGCAGTCTTCTTCCCTTTCCTCTATCCCATGGCAGATATGACTGGCCTTTTGCCCGCTTGCCCTTATGGGGACGAAGGGACTGAGGCTGAAAAGACGTTGTCTTTTTCTCCTTTATACGGCAATACTTCCATGTGCCGTTTGGAATCTGCATCACCTGACCACTGTCGTGTCCATAAACAACTTCTGGCAGATATGGACATCGCACTTACTCTTGATGCCAGAGTGCAAATATCCCTCTGTGCATCTCGCATATATAGAAATGCATCCTTTAAATGCTCTATAGTCAATAAAATACTGTCCCTGTCAAGGGTATCAATATTTTCAGTCAGGGAATCCGACCAAGCCACCCCAGCGCTGCACATCCAGGCTGAGGCGATCGCTGGTCGCAGTATAACACCAGTATGTGTGTATATACTTTTTAGGATATTTTCCAGCCACCTATCAGCTGGCTCCTTGAGGGCGACCCTATCTGGAGACGGTACCGCCACTTGTTTTGATAAGCGTGTGAGCGCCTTATCCACCCTAAGGGGTGTTTCCCAACGCGCCCTAACTTCTGGCGGGAAAGGGTATACCGCCAATAATTTTCTATCGGGGGAAACCCACGCATCATCACACACTTCATTTCATTTATCTGATTCAGGAAAAACTACAGGTAGTTTTTTCACACTCCACATAATACCCTTTTTTGTGGTACTTGTAGTATCAGAAATATGTAACACCTCCTTCATTGCCCTTAACAAGTAACGTGTGGCCCTAAAGGAAAATACGTTTGTTTCTTCACCGTCGACACTGGAGTCAGTGTCCGTGTCTGTGTCGACCGACTGAGGTAAAAGGACGTTTTAACGCCCCTGACGGTGTTTGAGACGCCTGGACAGGTACTAATTGGTTTGCCGGCCGTCTCATGTCGTCAACCGACCTTGCAGCGTGTTGACATTATCACGTAATTCCTTAAATAAGCCATCCATTCCGGTGTCGACTCCCTAGAGAGTGACATCACCATTACAGGCAATTGCTCCGCCTCCTCACCAACATCGTCCTCATACATGTCGACACACACGTACCGACACACAGCACACACACAGGGAATGCTCTGATAGAGGACAGGACCCCACTAGCCCTTTGGAGAGACAGAGGGAGAGTTTGCCAGCACACACCAAAACGCTATAATTATACAGGGACAACCTTTATATAAGTGTTTTTCCCTTATAGCATCTTAATATATATAATCATATCGCCAAATAAGTGCCCCCCCTCTCTGTTTTAACCCTGTTTCTGTAGTGCAGTGCAGGGGAGAGCCTGGGAGCCTTCCCACCAGCATTTCTGTGAGGGAAAATGGCGCTGTGTGCTGAGGAGAATAGGCCCCGCCCCCTTTTCGGCGGGCTTCTTCTCCCGTTTTTCTGAGACCTGGCAGGGGTTAAATACATCCATATAGCCCCAGGGGCTATATGTGATGTATTTTTTAGCCAGAACAAGGTATTCTCATTGCTGCCCAGGGCGCCCCCTGCAGCGCCCTGCACCCTCCGTAACCGCTGGTGTGAAGTGTGTGACAACAATGGCGCACAGCTGCAGTGCTGTGCGCTACCTCATGAAGACTGAAAAGTCTTCTGCCGCCGGTTTCTGGACCTCTTCACTTTTCGGCATCTGCAAGGGGGTCGGCGGCGCGGCTCCGGGACCGGACTCCATGGCTGGGCCTGTGTTCGATCCCTCTGGAGCTAATGGTGTCCAGTAGCCTAAGAAGCCAATCCATCCTGCACGCAGGTGAGTTCACTTCTTCTCCCCAAAGTCCCTCGTTGCAGTGAGCCTGTTGCCAGCAGGACTCACTGTAAAATAAAAAACCTAAAAACTTTTTCTAAGCAGCTCTTTAGGAGAGCCACCTAGATTGCACCCTGCTCGGACGGGCACAAAAACCTAACTTAACCTAACTGAGGCTTGGAGGAGGGTCATAGGGGGAGGAGCCAGTGCACACCACCTGATCCTAAAGCTTTATTTTTGTGCCCTGTCTCCTGCGGAGCCGCTAATCCCCATGGTCCTGACGGAGTCCCCAGCATCCACTAGGACGTCAGAGAAAAGTTATTTATATAGCACACACATATTACGCATCGATATATTTTATTCATTTATATCAGTCCCTGACAAAGTGAAAGCTTGCAATGTATACATACCTCCAGGGAGTCAGGACATTGCAGGTGCCCTCACAATAATGGGGCATAACTACACGTCAAGTCCCGACTGCAAACCATGTTAGGGGAATGCTCAATGCTACTTGAGCTACTGAGCTGTCGACTGCCTCTTTCTACATGGTTCATATGCTGCATCCATTCGCCACTGCTTTGCTATGGGACAGCAAGACTGCACCCTAAAAGCAGGATTATCCCGCCAAATTCAAGACATTTAGGAGGTATGGCCTATATTCAATACCCAATGTACAATAGTTTTTTTTTTTTTGTCAGGAGTCAATTAACCTACCACTCTGTATGTATGTTTTTGGATTGTGTGAGGAAACAGGAGTACCCACAGGAAACCCAAGAAGCATACAAACTCCACACAGATAGGCCATTTGTGGGAACTGAACTCAGGGCCACAGTGATGTTCAGGCAGCAAGCTCGCCATTACGCTACCATGCTGCCCAGGCAATAGTATGTCCTATTCACACTGGTGAATAGGTACTGTACACGCCATGCTTAAAAACACATTGCTAATTTAATTGGTAGATGAAAAGCTCTAAGGGCCAAGTCAGTATCCTGCCCAACAAATTGCAAGTTTGGAAGCAGTAACGCAGAATAGCAGCTATACTAGAAGAGTAGCGGAGATGAATGCATAGATCTGCATTTTTTTGGTGAGCGCACTGATATTAATGAAACGAGTCCAGTTAAAATAACGGCTGGACAGGAGACACGGTTATATATATATATATATATATATATATATATATATATATATGGCATGCTGATGGCATGATAGATGATATGATAGATGGCATGCTGGGACTAGTAGTCTCCCAGTTTGAAAGGTGACATAGAGCCTTGCACGGCAGTGACGTCACACACCCGGGAGTCGGACACCGGTTCCCCGCACCCAGCCTCCCGGCAGCTGCCGCCGGTGAGGAGGTGGCCTAATTCTCAGCACACAGCCGTCACCTGCATCGCCCTTTTAAGAGGGGGGTCCACAGCTCCAGGGCCTGGCGCGCCTCCCCAGCTCGGTGTTGACTCTTCTTTGACGTCAGTTACATGCGCGGCGGCGGAAGCAGCGTCAAAGACCTAGAGAAGTACGGGGCGCCAGTAGCGCCATCTTAACTAAGGGTAGCCCGCCCCACCATACCCTGCCCAGCATCGTTGTGCCACCTTATAATTGTCAGCACCGGCAATGGCTTGACCATACCTTCATCCGATGGCTCTAGAGCATAAAGACATTATATGGAGATCTATCCTGGCACAAGTGGCTTATAATCACAATGCTGCCAGCACTTTTTCTATTATAAATCATTTAAAGGCCAGGAAGGACTGGGTGTGCAGACGCCATCGTGTGGCAAAACAAAATAATTATTTGCAACGCTAACTGCAATTGTATAGAGCAGGGGTTCTCAAACTCGGTCCTCAGGACCCCACACAGTGCATGTTTTGCAGGTAACCCAGCAGGTGCACAGGTGAATTAATTAGTCATTGACACATTTTAAAAGGTCTACAGGTGGAGCTAATTATTTCACTTGCAATTCTGTGAGGAGACCTGCAAAACATGCACCGTGTGGGGTCCTGAGGACCGAGTTTGAGAACCTGTGGTATAGAGCAGTGTTTCCCAACCTCGGTCCTCAAGGCACACTAACAGTCCTGGTTTTATTGATATCCAGGCTTGAACACAGGTGACTTAATTAGTACCTCATTTATTTTGATTTAACCATCTGTGCTGAAGCCTGGATATCACTAAAACCTGCACTGCTAGTGTGCCTTGAGGCATACCTCCCAACTTTCTAAATAGTGAAAGAGGGACGCATGCCTTCGCCGCGTGCGCTCCCAAAAAGGGGCGTGGCTTATTGTAAAAGGCGTGGCTTCGCGGGAGGACCCACTATTGCGAGCCACGCCCCCATTTTGGTCACTGAGGGGGCATGCCCAGCGCTCCGTGAGCTGCTGGCATGCCCCCTCTCCTCCTGTCTCCAGTGAATAGACGCTGTACGCACGCGCACATTGTCTATTCACCGCTGCTCTGCTAAGCAGGGCAGCGATGACAGGAGCCTCCCGACTGCCCCCCCACCCCCACCGCGGGACACTGCGGCCCGCGGGTGGGACAGATCTCAGACCTCAGTTAGACTTTGTGCCCAGGAGTGAAGGGACACACACTAGGGAAGCTCTACTGAGTTTCTCTAAAAGACTTTATGGTTAGGTTTTTTATTTTCAGGGAGACCTGCTGGCTACAGGCTCCCTGCATCGTGGGAGTGAGGGGAGAGAAGCAGGACCCACTTCTTAGTTTAAGTGCTCTGCTTCTCAGGCTACTGGACACCATTAGCTCCAGAGGGTTCGATCACTTTATGCGCCTAGCTGCTTGTTCCCGCAGCCGCGCCGTCACCCCCCTCACAGAAGACAGAAGCCGGGTGAGTATTAGAAGAACAGACGACTTCAGTAACGGAGGTAACACGCGGCGGTCGTGCTACGCTCCATGCTCCCACACACCAACGCACTCACAGGGTGCAGGGCGCTGGGGGTGGAGCGCCCTGGGCAGCAATGTTACTGAGGCTCTTTTACACAAAATAGGCTGGCTTGACTTGATATTCGGTGCCCGGGCACCGTGTCCGCTACCCCGGCCAGCATGTCGCAGCGCTCCTGCTGCGCGCCGATGCTCCCACACACCAATGGCTGGTATCGGGCGCAGGGGTGGGGGCGCCCTGGGCAGAATGTTTTCCCCCACGTCTATGGTCTATGGTCATGATCGTAGCCCTACAAAATTTTGCAGGGCTGCAATCAACTCAGAATCACCCCCTGGGAAAACAGGGATGACCATTGATCACCATTGGCGGCAATAGTTTACTTTTTAGCTAGCACAGAGCTTAGCCGCAACCCCCTCCTTTATTCCCTGCTGTCCACTGTATAACTCAAGCATGGCTGTCTGTTGCTGGTTTCATGCCATTGATGCTAAACCCTGATTTCACCACTAATGGTTAACCGCTCAAAGGCTGTTCCTCTGGGAAAACATATCCAAGTGTTGGAAAATATAGAACTTTATTATGGAAAACTACAAAAATCCAGGAATCACCCTGAAAATAATTTTATTTGCTGTACATCAATTTCAGAGCTTTAGCAGCTTGTCCTTTCAAATATTCTCATTACCATACATTACATTTTCCTGGAGATGTTAGCGAGCCTGTAGTAATTCAGTGTGCCCTCCTACAGTGTGTCAGGAGTTCTAGATTACCTGAGAAATTATATCCGCTCCAGCGTGAGATTATTCTATTAGGAACTAATCTGCCCATCATAGTGACTCGCTTTATTAGCAACGTTAATGGTAACAACTACACTTTAGGGCTTGTTCTGATGGATGTACATTTTGGGTCTGTTTACCTTCTAAACACTCTCAAGTGCCCTTCTGCATTTAGATATGCAACAGTGGTCACTATAGGCTGTATTTATTGCCTTGTGATCGAAAAAAATCTATAGCAAATAAAAGAGGCGAGAGGGGACAACCTTGCCTGGTTCCCCTATGAAGAGGAATCTGGGGAGAAAGATAATTATTAGAAAGAATTTGGGATGAGGAATTGTTGTATAGGAGCTGCACTGCATGGACAAAGGCATCCGGGAACCCAAACCCGTGCATGGTATCAAACAAGTGATCCCATGTGACTAGATCAAATGCTATTTCAGCATCCAGAGACAAAAGGGCATAGGGCTCCTGGCTTCCCATAGTCTCCAACCACTGCATGACAGCCAATATTTTACGCACATTTACTGTAGAGTGACGACCCCATATAAAACCAGTTTGGTCCTCCTGAATAAGGGAAGGTAATAAAAGCTTAACCCGATCCGCCATAATTTTAGTGTAAAGTTTATAATCCGTATTTAATAAGGGAATGGGTCTATACGAACTGGGAAGCAGGGGATCCCTACCTGGTTTGTGCAGAATTTTCAGAATCGTGGCATTGAAATAGAGTGGTGGGGTCCCTGTTAACAGCAAGTTAAAAAGGGCACAAAGGGGTTTGACTAAATGAGGGGCTAAAATTTTGTAGTATTCGTTAGTCATGCCATCAGGCCCAGGGGCCTTGCCCGTTTTCAGGCATTTGATTGAGTGCAGCACTTCCTCTTCAGTAATGGGGGCCAATAAAGTCTGGGATGAGACAGGAGACAGGGAGGGAAGTGTGAGAGAGACCAGAAAGAGTGTTGTTGTTGGCGATCAATAGAGGGTTCGGAGTACAATGAGGAATAAAAAGAATGCAGTAGCTCAGACACCTGGCTACAATTATGTACCACCGTGCCATCAGTTTTCTTCAGAGCTCGGATAAGTGTTGGGGGGTGTTGGCCTTTTAACAGGTTAGAAAGTAATCTGCTAGATCGATTACCAAATTTATGGAATTTACTTTGAGACATAAATGTTAGTCTAGATATGATTTGGGTTAGAAGTTTATCAAACAAGGACTTTTGTTCAGAATATATTTTTTTAGTAGTCGGAGAAGGATTTTGCGTGACTGTCTGATAAGCAACAGTAAGTTTCGATTGAGAGTCAAGGTAAAGAGCTTGTGTGTCCTTCTTGTGCTTAGAAGTGAATGAGATAATAGAGCCCCTGAGCACAGGCTTAGACGCCTGCCAGTACATAAGAGGCAAATCCTCCTCCGATTCAGTATTACGGTGTTTAAAGTCCGTCCACGAGGCCTCTAGCATGTTCCAAAATTGAATGGAAATGGCAAGGTGAGACGGAAAACGCCACTTCCCGATAGGACCTCTATCAGGGAAGGTCGTGAATGTCATCCAGCAGACTGCATGATCAGATAAAGATACAGGTTCAATCCTGGAATCCTGAACTCTATTGAACATAGAAGTAGATATAAATAATCAATTCTTGACAGCGTGACATGAGCTGCTGACAAACAGGTATAGTCAGGGTCTACTGGATGACAAGCCCTCCTAACATCAACAAGATGAAGCTGTGTCATTAAATAGGGTAAGCCATATTTAGGGATTGGGCGTCTAGATCTAGGATTAGTGTTCCTATCAAGGGCATTGGAGACGGTACAATTAGAATCACCCGCAAGTATCATCTGTTTGTAGGAATGCGGATTCAATTTAGTGGCAATAGACAGAAAAAAGGATTGGGAATCAACATTTGGGTCATATACATCACAGAGAAGGAAACAAGTGTTTTCAAGAGTGGCATCAACAATAAGAAACCTGCCATCGGGGTCTGATTGGGAGGAATGGAGGTCTATATGCACATTGTGGCTAACTAAAATGATTACCCCACGAGCCTTAGCATTAAATGGAGCGGACGCCAACACCCTCCAGCCTAAGGTATTGAGTTTTAGTATCTCTGGTGGGAGGAGATGTGACTCTTGGAGGAAAGCCACCTCCACTTGTAATTTGGATAAATAGAGTAAAATTTTCTTCCGCTTTGCAGGGGGAATGAAATCCTCCAACATTATACGTGCAAAATGTTAAATTAGCCATTCAAAAACATAGGAAGGATATGACTCAAGGTGATGTACATCGACCTCAGAGGATAGCACAGTGGGGGTAATTCTGAGTTGATCACAGCAGGAACTTTGTTAGCAGTTGGGCAGAACCATGTGCACTGCAGGGGAGGCAGATATAACATGTGCAGAGAGAGATAGATTTGGGTGTGGTTAGTTCAATCTGCAATCTAAATTGCAGTGTAAAAATAAAGCAGCCAGTATTTACCCTGCACAGAAACAAAATAATCCATCCAAATTTAACTCTCTCTTTGGGAGAGCACACAGAAGCACATTTGAATTTGTGGTCCATTTGTGGATATATATATTCCTTTGTTTTCGAGCTTCTCCCTTAGTGGGACTATATTCCTGATTTTATAGAGTAAACCCTAACGAATTAAGATTGAGGTCTTACAATTTTTTAAAATTATCCAACAAACCTGTACTGTTAAATGGCGTTAAGGACTTGAAGATCTTTATAATTTCCAATTTTGGATGTTATCGCTGTATTGATCATCCCTCTGAAGAAGTCCGTTGAGGACGAAACGCGTCAGGGTGGAAGAGAGAAACTATACCCTTCATTTCATAATTTGACAGCAATTATTGCCATGTGTTTATGAAAGGGTTATCTCTCTTTTTTTTAGCAATTGTGCTTTTAATAAATTTATACAATTCATTTACCTGTATAAAGTGGTCAATTGTATTGCTGGTCAAATAAGGAGTGATTATTAGCGCCATCTGATTCACTGTTTGGAGATATATATATATATATATTTTAAATTATATCTCAGTACACACAAGCCCTAGTGGACAGTGAGCACTGCGGGGCATGAGCCCTTAGCCAGTCTAGTCCGCTCCGGGCACCGCAGCTCGTGGGCCATGACATGCCGCCAAAACCGCACTGGGGACCCACTAACAGGGACCTTGGTGTTAACACTCACCGCACCCAGTGCCAGATTAAGGTCCACATGGGCCTGGAGCTGAAAATCAGGAAAGGCCTATTGCATGACGCAATGTGACTAGCGCTGTGGCAGTATGACTAGTGATGTGGAGGTGTGGTCTATATAGGGGGTGTGGCCTGTGCCATGGGTATCTCCATACTTCTATTAGTGTTCATCCCTCATACCTAGCCACAAAAGTAAATTAACTAAATTAATAATGCAGAGATCATTGCAGTGACCGCCATATAAATTAGAGAGCATTGCAGTCAATGCCATATAATACAGAGCTCATTACAGTAATGGCTAGATAATATAGAGAACATTACAGTGACATTCAAATTATTTAGAGAGCATCCAAGTGACCGCCATACAATGCAAAGAACATTGTAATGAGTACCATATAAAATAGAGAACTCCAACTACCACCACAAAATACATAAGACGTCACAGCCACAACTATTGCCTGTGATCTGGAATTAAATAAATCAGACTGCAAGTATATCTACCGTGTCTATCTATAATAGGAAATTATTGGAATTCACACTTTTTAGCATTGGGCACTGGCAGTGGCTTTGGTCAGACACCTCACTGGAAGAATGCTTGGATAAACAAGGCACACCAGGCACAGTCCCGCCTCCCTTCTCTGGTCTTTACTCCCGCCTCTGTCCTCCTGGCTCCCTTGATACTGTGTGCTCCAGAGACAGTGGGGGAGATAAATTATCCTGACATGGATCGTACAGGTATGGGATGCAGTTAAAATGCCGGCTGTTGAGATCCCAGCGTTCAGGATACCGACGTTGAAATGCCGACAGCCGGAATACTGGCGCACCAGGGCTATTCCCACTCGTGTGTGTCCACAACAGATCCTGTGGCGAGCGCAACACACATCTCCACAGTAATACATGGGGCAGAAGCAGAGTCAGCGTGCATAACATGCCCTGATACCACTTCTCCCCCATAACGACTAATCTTACATCTACTCCAGTGTGTCAGCACAAACACACCGAGCCTGCGCTGTAGTAAAGCAGAGCCAAGGCAGGACCAGCTGCGGTCCACGTCACCTATACGCCACAGCTCACTCCCAGCCACCCTGTTCTCCATCACCTGGGTGACATGCCCCACCCGTCCTGTACACCTCAGTATATATATATATATATATATATATATATATATATATATATATAACTCCATATAAGAAATGGCACTCAGAGTCGATGTTGTAAGCAAAGAACAAATCTGTATTGAAGTTGAGTACTTTCGGGGACAGCACCCCGTCCTCAGAACCTTACAGCAGATAAGACAGATCTGTCTTATCTGCTGTAAGGTTCTGAGGACGGGGTGCTGTCCCCGAAAGTACTCAACTTCAATACAGATTTGTTCTTTGCTTACAACGTCGACTCTGAGTGCCATTTCTTATATGGAGTTGTGAATTGGACTATGCTGCACCAGGGCATGCTGTTCAGGTCAAGTGAGTGCCGGCAATATATGGATGTGTATGTGTATATATATATATATATATATATATATATATATATATATATATATATATATATATATATATACACACACACACACATAAAAACATATGAAAAAAAGGCATAAATATAAATACATTAATCTACCCTCCAGACACCACATATTATAATGACAAAAAAAACCTGACTAGGATTCAGATTATTTACCTCAGCTTCAACTCTATGAGGTGACAGGTCTCAGTCAGTCAGTCACGAGGTACTCTGCCTCTGTGCTGGGTGGAGTGGTGTGTAACATCACACAGCGCAGAGGAAGTGCCCAGGTGCTCTATATGGTGTTTGGAGGGCTTCTGACGCCTTCCATACTGTCCACCCTCCTTTTCACTTGTGTGCCTCAAGCTCCTGTACCCTTCCAATTGTGGGTCTATGTATGTATGTGAGTATTTAAACAATGTGGTAACACACCGTGCTGCACCCCAAATCTAGGAATAGGTGAGTGCCGTGGATTAGTGCTTTATATGGGATGTGGTTATGTTACCAGCAGTCAGCATGCCAACGCCGGAAACCCGAATGCTAAAAATGCCGGCAGACGGAATGACCCACAGGAACTATTCCCACTAATGGATATCCATGACACCCATAAAGTGGGAATAGAATCTGTGGCGAGCGCAGCGAGCCTGTAAGGGGCTTTGCTGCACTCACCTGTCCCCCCTTCCCCCCCACCGGCATTCTGCTGCCTGGATCCCGTGCCGGTATGAGGACCGCTGGGATTCTGGCAGCCGCAATGCATACCCAACGCCTTTATATATATATATATATATATATATATATACACATACACATATAGTGCATCCGGAAAGTATTCACAGCGCTTCGCTCTTTCCACATTTTGTTATGTTACAGCCTTATTCCAAAGTGGAATAAATCAATTTTTTCCCTCAAAATTCTACACACAATGCCCCATAATGACAACGTGAATGTTTTTTTGAGATTTTTTGCAAATCGCTGTGAACACTTTCTGGATGCACTGTATATGTATCAATGTCCTGGCGAAAGAGGAGTAAAGCCCCTCCGAAACGTTGACCATTATATATATAGGGTGTACCTCCATTGACTCTCCACTTTTTAAAAAGATAAGTAGCACTCTTTTATTGGATATTTTACCATTTATTGCCTTTTTATTATATGTATTTTTTTTTTTTTTTTTAGTAATCCTTTTATCTGTTATTAATTAATAGCATACGTCCTCCGGCTTTTAACCCACCCTGACATTCATTATAGTTGGTTTTATATTATACCTTGGTTTTATTTTTGTATAAATAAATATATTGTTATTTTATACGTATCCAGTAAGTCTCCTCATATTTATCATATTTTACTAGACACCGTTGGTCGCTGAAACCCTTATCCCCTTTTTTTTGCATTGTTTATCTAAGGCAGTTTATCCCTGCCTAATACTTAAGGGTTAGCTGACGCCTTGAATTATTTAAGGAGTGTCTGATTTTGTTGTTTTATATTAATCTATTTCACATACACCTGTGGCGCCATACTCCCACTACCCTATATATATATATATATATATATATATTGTCTTACACACAATAGGCGAGATGCAGAAAGTGGAAAATTGCAGCCACACCTCAGAAAATGCAGTTTCTGGAGGTTTGGGCGTGTGCTGCATATGCACCAAGCCCCGGAATGCTTGGATGTGGTGGGCAACGCCATCTTCAGATGAGAGGGATCAAACTGGACACCCCACGGCATGTGTCACTCAACACATATGCAGATAGGACTCCGGGTCCTAAACCCAGAATTCCTATCATCACAAAGGGCAGCTCTTACAGTAAGAGCTGTCCATTGTAATTTTCTTCATGCATACAATGTTTGTAAAAGCCGATATGCATGAATGCTGCATCCCGCCCATATATCTCTATATATACACAGTTTACACACACTGTATTGTATATAAACGCCAGGGCTTTAAGAAGGGCAGGGCAGAGCCAACCATACTCACTCGCAGTGGCGTAACTAGAAACTTTTCTCCCTCAAGCCAAAGTGAAGAATTTGCGCGCGCCGAAGCCAAAAGGGGTGTGGCTTCGCCCAAATGGGTGTGGCTTCACTGAAAGGGGCGTGGCGTTGCAGGAAAAGACTACCTTATACCCCAGTTTTGCAACCTGCACGCCGAGACATTGGCGACCACAGGAAAAAATAATAATCCTGATTCATGCCCCTTACATTATTTGTCATTTTTCCTCCTTATAGTAATGCCCAGTATACATTATGCCACATACTGCAATGGCCCTTAGACATTATGCCACACACAATAATGCACATGACACAATATGCACACACCGCAATGCCCCCGACACATTATGCCACACACCGTAATGCCTGTGACACATTATGCCACACCGCAATGCCCGTTATACATTATGCCACACACTGCAGTGTCCCTGAGACATTATACCACACACCATAATGCCGGTGACACATTACGCCATGCATCACAATGCCCATTATACATTATGCTACACACAATGCCCTTGAGTTATTATACCACATACAATGCCCGTGATACAGTATACCACACACTATCATGCCTGTGATACATTATGGGGGTAATTCCAAGTTGATCGCAGCAGGATTTTTGATAGCAATTGGGCAAAACCATGTGCACTGCAGGGGAGGCAGATATAACATGTGCAGAAAGAGTTAGATTTGGCTGGGTTATTTTATTTATGTGCAGGGTAAATACTGGCTGCTTTATTTTTACACTGCAAATTAGATTGCAGATTGAACACACCCCACCCAAATCTAACTCTCTGCACTTGTTATATCTGCCTCCCCTGCAGTGCACATGGTTTTGCCCAATTGCTAACAAAAATCCTGCTGCGATCAACTTGGAATTACCCCCCATGTGCACTGCAGGGGGGGCAGATATAACATGTGCAAAGAGAGTTAGATTTGGGTGGGGTGTGTTCAATCTGCAATCTAAATTACAGTGTAAAAATAAAGCAGCCAGTATTTACCCTGCACAGAAACAAAATAACTCACCCAAATATATCTGCCTCCCCTGCAGTGCACATGGTTTTGCCCACTTGCTAACAAATTTGATGCTGCGATCAACTCAGAATTAGGCCCTATGACACACACCGCAATGCCCGTAATACATTATACCTCACACCACAATGTCCGTGATACATTATGCCACACATCGCAATGCCAGTTATATATTATGCCACACACCGCAATGTCCATTACACATTAAGCCCTACAGTAAGGCTTCTAATTACTTTTAAATTACCTGATCGTTGCCAAGGGTTTCATAATCTTGGTTCCATGCACGGTGCCAGGGGTTTTCATGCTCAGGGTGTCATGCTCGTTGCCAGGTGTTTCATGCGCTGGGTGTCAAGCTCGTTGCCAGGGGGTAATGCTTGTTGCTAGGGATTTCATGCATTGGGTGTATGCTTGTTAGTTGTTGCTAGGGAGTAATGCTGCCCAAACAGCTCCCCGCTGTTTAGTGAGCCGCTGAAGGTTGTAGTGAGCCATGGGCCATTTTGGAAAGGATATTTAGCAGATTGACATGCGGACGGCTAGTGGCGGCACTACTCACTCGATGCCACAACACCATACCCTCCAACTGTACCTTTTTAATAGGTACAGTACCTTTTTTTTATGGTCTGTACCTATTTTTGGCTCTCCAAACTTTCATTGAAAGTATAGGAAAAGGGGCGTGCCCTTTACCCCCACGCCCCTTTTTCTAATTTGTACCGATTTTTGTGTGTAAAATGTTGGAGGGTATGCAACACCTGCACCCTAGAAGGCACTTTCACCCACCCCATGGGGCACAGATTTAAGGGTGCCTTGTTATGGGGCAGATACGGTACATGCAAATACATATACGGGGCGAGACCTTACACTGTGACCTGTGGGAAGGTAGTTCAGGCATGCCTGCTGGTTTCTGCACAGCCAGTGACAGCTGTATTTCCTCCTGTGCTCCACCCACAGCAGCATTTACTATCACACCATTAGTGCCTTGTTGCTAACTAAACCCAGAGGCTGAGGTCTGGAGGGGCCGTGAATGGGATTCAGCCAACTGAGGCACGTCACAGCCTCAGGCAAAGGGGACAGAGTTTCAGACAGCCAGGGGGCGGAGCTATGGATGACCAGGGGGCGGAGCTTCGGACGACCAGGGGGCGGAGTTTCAGACTGCTGTGTAGATGGGAGTGACATCTCCTGCTGATCGTGGGGTACGTGGGGTGGCTGGGAGGTGAGCAGGGCTGTTGCTCGTGACAGGATTTTTCTTCTGTCAATACTGGCTGCACAGCACTGCAGGGAGTCCTGTGGGCCTAATTTCATGGGAGGGCCTGGAGCTGCAGCTCCACCCGCCCCATTGTTAATCCGGGCCTGACCGCACCTATCGATCTTTGGCATCTGTTGGAGGGTGGTGGCTAGCTGCTGGCGTCGGCACACATACTAACGATGTGTGATCAGTTACTCAGGAGCTCAGTGTCCTGTCAGCTGGGATTACGAACCATTAACCCTCAGGAGGTTGGTTCAGTCCCCCGTCTAAGTCCCATGAAGCAGGTAGACTGGTTGCCAACCAGTACTACCTGAAAATAATAAAATTAAAAATAAAGGAAACTCTCTAGAGCTCCAGAGAAATGCACCCGGCTCCTTGGGCACATTTTTCTAAACCGAGTCTGGTAGGAGGGGCATAGAGGGGAGGAGTCAGCACACACATACACACACTAAAGGTTTTAAAGCGCCAGGCTCCAGAGGACCCGCTCTATACCCCATGGTACTAAAATACAGATCCCCAGTACACACTAGGATGTAAGAAACCCATTTGGGATCAGAAAATCTGGGAATTTAAAAATTTATTTTTTATTATTTATTTATTAACAGTTACTTATATAGCGTAGCAAATTCCGTTGCTCTTTACAACTGGACACAATTAGAAGACAAAACTGGGTAAAAACAAACAGTCAGAGGGAGGAGGGCCCTGCTCGCAAGCTTACAATCTATGGGGAAATAGGCATTGATACACAAGGACAGGTGCTATCTATTGCATAGTTGTTCACCAGATTGTAAAGGTTCCTTGTGGGCTGCATGATATCACATCACAGCAGTGATGAACCAGATTCAGGGGAAAGGAGAGTGAAGAAAGAAAATATGTGGGGGATGTGTGGACTGTGCTGTGAGGATATAATTGGATAGGAGAGCTATGAAGGTAATGTGAGCGGTTCTGGAATTTGATAAGCTTGTCTGAATAGGTGAGTTTTCAGGGAACGCTTGAAGGTTTGAAGATTAGAGGAGAGTCTTATTGTACGTGGTAGGGCATTCCACAGAGTGTGTGCAGCCCGAAGAAAGTCCTGTAATCGTGCATGGGAGCAAGTAATGAGTGTGGATGAGAGACGTAGATCTTGTGAAGAGTGAAAGGGTCGGGTTGGGAGATATTTTGAGATAAGCGAAGAGATGTATGTTGGTGTAGTATGGTTAATAGCCTTGTGTGTAAGGAACAATGGCCCTCATTCCCAGTTGTTCGCTCGCTAGCAGATTTTAGCAACATTGCACACGCTAAGCCGCCACCCTCTGGGAGTGTATCTTAGCTTAGCAGAATTGCGAACGAAAGATTAGCAGAATTGCGAATAGAAATTTCTTAGCAGTTTCCGAGTAGCTCGAGACTTACTACTACATTGCGATCAGCTCAGGCCGTTTCGTTCCTGGTTTGACGTCACAAACACGCCCTGCGTTCGGTCAGCCACTCCCCCGTTTCTCCAGACACTCCTGCGTTTTATTCTGGTAAGCCTGCGTTTTTCCGCACACTCCCAGAAAACGGTCAGTTTCCGCCCAGAAACACCCACTTCCCGTCAATCACACTCCGATCACTTCAACGATGAAAATTCTTTGGTCGGACGTTAGTAAATCTACTAAGTTTTGAGCTAAAATACTTAGCGCATGCGCGCTGTGTACCATGCGCATGCGCATTTTCACCTTAATCGCTCCGTTGCGAAAATCGGCAACGAGCGAACAACTCGGAATGACCCCCTATATTTTATATTGAATATGGTAGAAGACAGGTAGCCAATGGAGGGACTGACAAAGTGGGTCTGCAGACGATGAACGTTTAACCAGGAATATTAGCCTTGCAGCTGCATTTAGAATGGATTGTAATGGTGAGAGTCTCTTATTAGTAAGACCAGTAAGAAGACTATTGCAATAATCAATGCGGGAGATAATGAGAGCATGGAATAGGGTTTTAGCAGTGTCTTGTGTAAGATATGGTCGTATTTTGGATATGTTTCTTAGATGCATGTAACATGATTTTGAGACAGATTGAATGTGGGGAACAAAGGACAGTTCTGAGTCAAGGATGACACCTAGGCAGCGAGCTTGTGGGGTAGGGCTGATTGTAGAGTTCTCAACAGTGATAGAAATATCAGGTTGGTAACTGCTATTGGCCGGTGGAAATATAATTAACTCTGTTTTAGAAATATTAAGTTTGAGGTGGTGAGATGACATCCAAGATGAAACCGCAGAGAGGCATTCAGTGACCCGGCCCAATACAGATAGAGACAAATCAGGGGAGGATAGGTAGATTTGAGTATCAGCTGCGTACAGATAATACTGAAATCCAAAAGAGCTGATTAGTTTCCCAAGAGATGAGGTATAGATTGAGAAAAGCAGAGGACCTAAGACTGAGCCTTGCGGTACTCCAACTGAAAGAGGTAGCGAAGAGGAGGTGGATTCAGAGAAATGGACACTGAAGGAGCGATTAGATAGGTAGGATAGGAACCAAGAGATGGCTGTGTCCTGAAGACCTAGGGATTGTAAGGTTTGTATGACAAGAGAGTGGTCAACAGTGTCAAAAGCAGCAGAGAGATCAAGGAGAATACGTAGTGAGTAATGGCCTTTAGACTTTGCAGTGACCAGATCATTCACTACTTTAGTCAGTGCTGTCTCTGTGGAGTGTTGGGAGAGAAAGGCTGATTGATGTGGGTCCAATAAGTTTTACGAGTTAAGAAAGTGTGTGAGGCGAGTGTAGGCAAGTTTCTCAAGTAGCTTGGAGAGACAAGGGAGCTGAGAGATGGGACGGTAGTTTGAGAGAGAGTTAGGGTCAGAATTTTGTTTTTTTCAGAATGGGAGTTTCAACGAATGGATTGCGGTTCCAGTCGGGAATTGGGGCTCAGATGTACCGGGACTTTATTAGAGGCCACACGGCTGCTATGTGCATCTGTTTTCCTCAGGCTCTGCTGATTCTGTTATAGAATTGTGCCAATGAGGGGGTGTTACCCTTTGTTTATAGCTTGTGATTGGGTCCTCCATCTTATTCCTCTTCCCCAGCACAGGGCTAGGTGCCACGTTAGGAAAATATTTTCCTAGTGGTAGTGCCACATAAGATGTCAGACAAAGGAATACTATGCATAATGAAGAAAAATTGTTTTAAAAAGTTTAATAACAAAAATAAAAAACATATTTAAAAGAACAGGTTAATAAAATCTGCCAGTATTCAGTAATGGGGTCCACGTTTCAACTACATGTCCTTAAGGTGAAAAGATCTCAGCTCCAGAAACCAGGTCTCGGCACTCTTCTTCCATCACCCCGCGGTAGACAAGGAACTTGTGGTTTAGACCAGGGCTGCAGTGCAGCCTGTAATACGTTCCCAGAGCCCCCCCAGGAGAGCTGCAACCATAGTATACACAGGACACACGGGAATGTAGAAGAGCCATGGCGCACATGACACACGGCTCATGCGTTACGTATATCTCATACCCAGTGCACAGGTATGGCAGCTCCTTTACTGCGTCACTCTCCTCTTTTGTACGCTTTCGCCTCTCCCTCTCATCTCCTGTTTCTTTACCATCCTTTTCATGTTTTACATCTCTATGCTCTTCTTCCAGTTCAACAAGGCCAACATATGCTCCACTCCCTTGTTGTTGGGCCACCATGTCTATCGCCACCATACATGCATGAAGCAGTGGCCCTCCCTTCTCTCCAGTGTGATCAGTTGCCACCGCCAAGACATTTCCCCTCTCTTGGTCCACCACTATTGCTCCAACACCCTTCCCTCCCCTAGCCTTGTTCCCACGTGCAGCTTCTAGGGCTCTGCACATGTGGCTGCCAATTCTTAACTTCTCTTCTTCGGTTACACCACTCCCACTACTGCCTTCCTCCACATGGGCTACCTTCGGCTTGGCGTGGTAAGTGCTGGGCCAGATGGTGGCCCAAACTTGCTGCTCCTTTTGATTCCTTGCTGCCCTTGATGGGACAGACACTAGAAATGGCTCTCCAAGCCCAGTTAAGTCAGTGCAGCCAGCCTGCAGGATGTCAGAGACTTGTAAACTTACCTCTGGTTTGGAAACAATAACGCTCTGTGCACCAAAGGCAACGTCATCACTATCCCTCAACAGACTCACTTGCTCCTCCGCTGTGACCTGACGAAGCAAGATCTCGAGGTGTGACTGGCAGGCCCGCACTCTCTTCAAGTGCCGCATGGTATCTGGTAGACTGTACTCTAAAGAAAGAGCTTGGGACAGCCGAGAGATTTGTCTTTTGTCTGTGATGTGAGCTGCAAAAAATGTAGCCAAGGGTGGATTAATGTGTCCTGACGCCAACTCCTTAAGCTCTTGTTCCTCCTCCAGTGATAGCACAGGGGTCAGTGACCATGAAGAAGACGACGACATCACAGGATCTTCTGCAGATGGTGCCATGATGACAGCTGGAATACTGAAAAGACACAATATATTACACTACTGCCTTTTATAGTCAATGCAGGGATTGATAATACTCTCTACACTTCTGAACTGCAGTGGAATTCTGGACAACAATAAACAGGAGCCACGGAAATACTGTATGTAATCAAGTGAAATCATCTGCTTTTATGTGTATCTACTCTGTTACCCAATGTCAGCGGTGTTCCTATAGTATCCAGTCTTTAGATTGGCAACACCTCGGTCAACCACTATTGGTTGACATGCATTAGGTCTACATGGCAAAGGTCACTATTTTAAAAAAACGTTTGAATTTTTTTTCATACTTTTCTCAATCGCAGTCCACGTAGATCGTATAGTAACCTGTGCCGAGCGCAGCGGTAGCAGAGAAAGGGGACACGGTGCACTAACTGGGGTTCCCGGTCACTTTATGAAGAAAACGACACCGATTTTTATTTAATTTTTAATTTTTGTAAAAAAAAAAATTATTTTTTTTGGGGGGGGGCTTGTGTCGACCTTTTTCTATGTCGACTAAATGACCGTGACAACCTAGTCACTGTTGACCAATAGTGGTCGACCCAATGATCCACACCAGTTCCTATTTGTCTCAGCAATATAATCTCTATCTAGTATAGACTGCAAGCTTTCAGGAGCAGTGGATCCTCTCTACGCTCTGTCTCAGCAGCCTTGTTTGCACGTGTACTCTTATGTGCGGTTGTAATTCTGATACTGCATAGCTTTTTGGTAAAATAAATAAACAAATGAGGATGATTAATCCCACCATTAAATCGCAATCTCACTGCAGTCTCTGGGGAACTGGAAGCACAAGGAGAATGTGTTGGAGGTAGGAGGATTGTACAGCAGGTGCCACCTAACCCTTTTGGAGTACAGCATCAGAGAACACTGGCATATCCTGAGGTCAGATGAAGTTCTCAATAAGGTTTTACCATCAGCCCCGCGTGTAATCTTTAGAAAAGCTCCAACCATTAAACCACAACTAGTAAAAAGTTTTTCACAAGCGACAGGACTATGGGGGTCATTCCGAGTTGATTGTACTCAGACATGCGGGGGGACACCCAGCACAGGGCTAGTCCGTCCCGCATGTCAGTGCCGCCCCTCCACAGAAGTGCGAAAGCATTGCACAGTGGCGATGAGAACCTCTTCGCTGCCCCTGGTCGCAGTGGCTGCGTGTGACGTCACGCAGCCGCTGCGGTCCGCCCCCCCGCACGGTCCGGCCATGCCTGCGTTGGCCGGACCACGTCCCCTCCCGCCCAGCAACCGCCTCTGCCTGTCAATCAGGCAGAGGCAATCGTTAGGGAACGATGGCCTTTGACCATCTGGCATGTGCCGACGTACTGCGGCGCCGGTGCAGTTCCGACCCGATTGCTGCGCTGCGATAAACTGCAGCAAGCGATCGGGTCGGAATGACCACCTAAATGTCCAAAAGCAAACATTAGGCTTCTCACGTTGTGGTACATGCACAGTGTGTAAAAAAAACCAAGTAATTATTTAGTACGACTAGTAGATACAATTCAATCATACTCCAACAGGAGGATTTTCAAGATAAAGGAACGTATAAGTTGTAATACCACGGGAGTGGTTTATCTCCTATACTACCCCTGTGGACTCCAGTACGTAGGAAAAACTAAGCGGAAACTTCGTATCAGAATTCAAGAACACCTGTGTAACATTAAAAACCGAAAGAAAGATCATACTGTCCTACTCCACTTTCAGGAGAAGCACGATGGAAACCCACATGTTATGCAATTTATAGGAATTAAGAAAGTCACCGTACCATGGAGAGGTGGTGACCTGGAAGATCTTCTGACAAAAGAAAAAACTAAATACATATATGAGATGGGCTCCCTTGCGCCCCAAAAGGACTCAACATTGATTTTGAGATTAAACCCTTTTTAGAATAATGTACCTCTGGGTTCCTGTCCATTAGAATTTTATTGTATTAGTTTTCTTTCCCCCTTTTAGAATCAAGTTACAGACATAGACAAAAACCAGTCCTAAGAATCATTTTTGGTCAAATAAATGAACATAATTATTATTATATTCTTATTTTTTATATATTTTTACATTCTTTAAAATTAATTATTTATTTTATTTTCAGAAGACATTTTGAGGGTTGTGTGCATGTGTGTGTGTATATATATATATATATATATATATATATATATATATATATATTTCAGTCTAGATTAGACAGTGTATATCTCTCCATTTTAATAGAATATCCCGGACCTCTGGCTTTGGATACATACATTTCACAATATCTTTTATGAATAGGGATATGACGTCTGGAAGCTATGCCATTCATTACCCTGCAATTTATGATAGAATAATCACATTGGAATTTGCTAGTACAGGTTGAGTCTCCCTTATCCAAAATGCTTGGGACCAGAGGTATTTTGGATATGGGATTTTTCCGTATTTTGGAATAATTGCATACCATAATGAGATATCATGGTGATGGGACCTAAATCTAAGCACACAATGCATTTATGTTACATATACACCTTATACACACAGCCTGAAGGTCATTTTAGCCAATATTTTTTATAACTTTGTGCATTAAACAAAGTGTGTATACATTCACACAATTCATTTATGTTTCATATACACCTTATACACACAGCCTGAAGGTCATTTAATACAATATTTTTAATAACTTTGTGTATTAAACAAAGTTTGTGTACATTGAGCCATCAGAAAACAAAGGTTTCACTATCTCACTCTCACTCAAAAAAGTCCGTATTTCGGAATATTCCGTATTTCGGAATATTTGGATATGGGATACGCAACCTGTATAATTATTTGCACTACGATGCTTAGATTATCATAATTTTTGAAGGAATTAATATAAGTAGGACCCATAAAACTCTTCTTCAATTACATTTCCACTCATAACGTCCTGTTATTTGTGTGTTTGTGTTGTATGTTGGATTTAATTGTTAGGAATTATACAGCTCTGAGATATTTCTTTATTAATTGGATACACAGAGGATAATAGTTTTCCCTTAAAGCCTCTGGTCAGTAGTATGCCAAGCATTCGGAGGAGACACTGATAGTATCATAACAAACAAATACTGAATCACTGGCAATGATAATAACGTTACATTGTATCCATTGGAACGCAAAAATCCGGAACCAATTTCTTTATGGAACGCATGGGGGTTATTTAGCTGAGGATGGGAGAGAGGTTCAAGCCATCGGGTATCCTGACGAAGCCTCACTTAGGTGAAACGCGTTGATTACCGACTGTCTTTGATCCCCAACAGCGGCGCACACGGCACGCTGTCAGGGAGTCTGCCGGCAGACACTACTTCCAGCCTCAGGAAAGGACACCGCTACATATGGACTTATTTGGAGCCCTGTGAAACGTCCCAGTGGAGGTAAGGAACCATTCCACATCACACCTAATACGGAGCTACGGGAACAATCACGAACGGGCACAATACAAGCAGTCCCAATAGGGTGCCGTACGGGACTTCTTTAATTAGGATGCGGCAACTGAGTAGCTCTTACTTGCACTTTGAAAATCGGAGCGTCATTGAATTACCAGTGTCACGATCCGGGTATCTGGACGCCATTACTTACCCTTCAGATGCCTCCTAAGGCGGGCTCAGCGTTCCAGGACCAGATTCCGCTGTTCCTGAGTTTCCACATGCAGAGTGTCAGAGTGGTGTTTTCATCAGTCGCGGCCTCCGCTGTGCCCGCGTGGTTAAATGTGCATCTATCAGCCTGGCGTCTCCTGTCTCCGGTGGCCGGCGCCGCCATTACTGTTTCCCAGACCACATGGATTACAAACCAAACTTCCCTCCAAGTGTCTGCATGGGCGCAGCCATCTTGGATTCTGTCATCTGATCATTTCCACCAATCTGCTGTTTGTATTGTTGATTTGCATAATTGCCTAGCCAACCCCTTCCTTGCTGCAGGTATAAGTAAGCTGTGCCTGAGCAAGGAAGACGTCAGTGCTTTGGTTGTCAAACCTAGTTCCTGTTTGTCTCTCTTCTATGATTGTCTTCCAGGTTCCAGCTCCTGTCTCAAGACTTCCACCATAGAGACCCGCACCAGCATTCCACCTGCGGTGTAGCCTGACTCTCCAATCCATTGTGGATTCATCTGTTTCCAGCTACAACACTACCTGCTTCCAGCCTCAGCTTCCAGCAGAATACAGCTTCCCTTAAAGGGCCGGTGTTCTTTCTACACTTTACCACTCTCCACCGGAATTATTATTTCTCCGCTCTCAAGTTCTACATTTCAGTTCACATTTCATCGCTCCCAAAGTTCATTTATTATTTAACTGGTTCCAGCCAGTATCCACTCCGTGCTAACAACAGTCTGGTTCCAGCCAGTATCCACAGCAGCTGTTTTACCTTCAGCAACCCAGCTTTTCCTGGAACACCAGCTGGTACAATCCTGGGTTATCTCCATTGCTACAGCCGGGCCTGGTAAGGACTTTCCATCTAGAAGATCATAAGAACTATCTCACACTACCAGTGCCCTGTGGCTCCTGCCATGCTGTAGTACTCAGGAACTGTATTTATTCTTTGCTGACTTTTACGTTTTCTTTTATTGCTGCTGTGATGCGGAGTTGTCATAATAAACATCATTGACTTTTATCTAAGTTGTCGTGGTCACGCCTTCGGGCAGTTATTATTCATGTTACTTACATGTCCAGGGGTCTGATACAACCTCCCAGGTTCCGGTACATCTCAGCCCCTACAACTGAGGCTGCCTCCCGTCAGCTCAGGCCCTCAGTTGTGACAGTAAGCACTGACCTAATGAATCCAGCCGGAGACCAGGATCAAGCGGCCAGGCCGATGCAAGAACTGGCAGCCCGACTAGAACATCAGGAGGCTGCACAGGGCCACATCATCCGCTGTCTCCAGGATCTCTCTACTCGGCTGGATGGGATTCAGACCACTCTCCGTGGATCAGGCGCGTCTGGTGCGTCAACCACAGTGACTCCAGCTATAACCCCACCCACCTTACCCATTCCTGCTCCACGTCTTCATCTTCCAACGCCAGCAAAATTTGACGGATCTCCAAGATTCTGCAGGGGATTTCTCAACCAGTGTGAGATTCAGTTTGAGCTACAACCTGGCAATTTCCCCAGTGACCGTACAAAAATTGCCTACATTATTTCTCTTCTCAGTGGCTCAGCCCTCGATTGGGCATCACCGTTATGGGAGAGGTCCGACACCCTGCTATCTTCTTACACTGCATTCGTGTCAACATTCAGGCGCATCTTCGACGAGCCAGGCCGGGTAACTTCAGCTTCGTCTGAGATTCTCCGTTTACGCCAGGGATCACGTACTGTAGGACAATATCTTATACAGTTCCAGATCCTGGCATCCGAACTGGCATGGAACGACGAGGCCCTGTATGCTGCATTCTGGCATGGTTTATCCGAGCGTATTAAAGATGAGTTAGCTACCAGAGACTTACCCTCCAAGTTAGATGAGTTAATCTCACTTTGTACGAAAGTTGACTTACGTTTCAGAGAGAGAGCAACTGAGCGTGGAAGATCATCTGCTCCAAAATCTTCTGCTCCTCCTCCTCGCCAACTGTCACCAACTAAAGATGAACCCATGCAAATTGGCCGTTCCCGTTTAACTCCTGCTGAGCGCCGAAGACGTCTCTCCGAGTTTCTCTGTTTGTACTGTGCAGCTCCGTCTCACACCATTAATGCCTGTCCCAAACGTCCGGGAAACTCCAAATCCTAGCTCGCCAAGGAGAGGGCCGGCTAGGAGTAATGATCTCCTCTCCATCTCCTCAAGATTGTAACCTCCCAGTCTCGCTTCAAGTTGCTCAACGTTATCAGAACGTCATTGCCCTCCTGGATTCCGGAGCAGCTGGGAACTTTATTACCGAAGCCTATGTTAAACGGTGGTCCCTACCCACCGAGAGACTTCCTTCGTCCTTTTCCTTAACTGCTGTGGATGGCAGTAAAATTTTTGATACAGTTATTTCTCTAAGGACTCTACCAGTTCGTCTGAGAGTGGGAGTTCTTCATTCCGAACTTATTTCACTTTTAGTGATTCCAAGAGCCACACATCCTGTGGTCCTGGGCCTTCCATGGCTCCGTCTTCACAATCCTACAATTGATTGGACGACTACGCAAATCCTGGCATGGGGTTCCTCCTGTACTAAGACATGTTTGTTTAAAGTGTTGCCTGTCTGTTCCTCCTCCCCCAGGTCGTCTGATGTTCCACCTCCTCCATATCAAGATTTCACGGATGTGTTCAGTAAAGCTTCTGCTGATATCCTTCCCCCTCATAGAGAATGGGACTGCCCGATTGATCTCGTTCCAGGGAAGGTTCCACCTCGAGGCCGAACTTATCCGTTGTCTCTCCCCGAGACGCATTCTATGGAGGAATACATAAAAGAGAACCTAGCAAAGGGGTTCATTCGACCTTCTTCTTCTCCAGCCGGCGCAGGCTTCTTTTTTGTAAAGAAGAAAGATGGTGGTCTGCGGCCGTGCATCGACTACAGAGGTTTGAACGACATTACCATCAAGAACCGCTATCCTTTACCCCTGATTACTGAGCTCTTTGACAGAGTTAGCGGAGCTACCATCTTTACAAAGCTGGACCTGAGAGGTGCATACAATCTCATCCGGATCCGTGAGGGTGACGAGTGGAAGACCGCATTTAACACCCGTGACGGACATTATGAGTACCTCGTCATGCCCTTCGGATTGAGCAATGCTCCAGCTGTCTTCCAGCATTTCGTCAATGAGATCTTCAGAGACATTCTATACCGTCATGTCGTGGTCTATCTAGATGATATCCTCATTTTTGCCAACAATTTAGAGGAACATCGTTTCTGGGTAAAGGAGGTTCTGTCCCGTCTCCGTGTCAATCATCTCTACTGCAAATTAGAGAAATGCGTCTTTGAAGTCAAGTCCATTCCGTTTCTAGGGTACATTGTGTCCGGTTCCGGACTAGAGATGGATCCTGAGAAACTACAAGCAATCCAGAATTGGCCAGTACCCTTAACCCTCAAAGGGGTCCAGAGGTTCTTAGGGTTCGCCAATTATTACCGAAAGTTTATACGAGACTTTTCCACCATTGTGGCGCCTATTACTGCTTTCACCAAGAAGGGTGCTAACCCGTCCAAGTGGTCTGAAGAAGCCATGCAAGCTTTTCATCTTTTAAAACAGAGGTTCATCTCTGCACCTGTCCTGAAACAGCCTGACGTCGACTCTCCTTTCATCTTAGAGGTGGATGCCTCCTCCGTTGGAGTAGGAGCGGTGTTATCTCAGAGGGCTAAAGATGGTCATTTACATCCTTGCAGTTTCTTCTCACGGAAGTTCTCCCCAGCGGAGCGCAACTATGCCATTGGCGACCAGGAGTTGCTAGCCATCAAGCTCGCTCTAGAGGAGTGGAGATATCTGTTGGAGGGAGCTTCTCATTCAATCACCATCCTTACAGACCACAAGAACCTTCTATATCTAAAAGGCGCACAATGTCTCAACCCTCGTCAGGCCAGATGGGCACTTTTCTTTTCCAGGTTCGACTTTAAACTCCAGTTCTGTCCGGGCTCTCAGAATCGCAAGGCCGATGCCCTTTCCCGCTCATGGGAGCAAGAAAATGAGTCAGAGTCTTCAGACAAGCATCCTATTATAAATCCGTTGGCATTCTCCACGGTAGGGATGGACTCTACGCCCCCATCAGGGAAAAGTTTTGTGAAGCCGACACTAAGGAAGAAGCTCATGCATTGGGCCCATGCTTCCCGTTTTGCCGGACATACAGGTATCCAAAAAACCCTGGAGTTTATCTCTAGGTCCTATTGGTGGCCAACTCTGAAAAAGGACGTTTTGGAGTTTATTGCATCTTGCCCAAAGTGTGCTCAACATAAAGTATCCCGCCAGTCGCCTGCGGGGCAACTGGTTCCACTATCTGTTCCCCGTCGACCATGGACCCATTTGTCGATGGATTTTATTACAGATTTGCCCATGTGCAACAAGTTCAATACCATCTGGGTGGTAGTTGACCGGTTCACCAAGATGGCACACTTCATTCCTCTCACCGGCCTTCCGTCAGCTTCCAAGTTGGCTCAAGTATTCATACAAGAGATCTTCCGACTCCACGGTCTTCCAGAAGAAATTATCTCAGATCGAGGAGTTCAATTCACAGCCAAATTCTGGCGAAGTTTATGTCAAGTCCTCCAAGTCAAGTTAAAGTTTTCCACGGCTTACCATCCTCAGACCAATGGTCAAACTGAGAGGGTGAATCAGGACTTGGAGGCCTTCCTCCGCATCTATGTGTCCTCCTCTCAAGATGACTGGGTTCAATTACTTCCCTGGGCCGAGTTCTGTCATAACAACCAGTATCATTCTTCATCTTCTTCAACACCATTTTTCACCAACTTTGGATTCCACCCTAAAGTCCCTGAGTTCCAACCGCTTCCAGCAACTTCTGTTCCCGCAGTGGATATCACCTTGCATCAGTTTGCCAATATCTGGAAGAGCGTACGATCAGCTCTGCTCAAGGCATCGTTCAGGTACAAGAAGTTTGCGGATAAGAAGCGTCGAGCAGTTCCTGCTCTCAAGGTGGGTGATCGGGTATGGTTATCCACGAAGAATTTGAGGTTAAGAGTTCCCAGTATGAAGTTTGCACCTCGCTACATCGGTCCTTTTAAAATTGATCAAGTCATCAATCCTGTTGCTTACAGACTCCAGTTACCTCCCTTCTTAAAAATACCCAGGACATTCCATGTTTCCCTGTTGAAACCGCTAATCTTGAATCGGTTTCATTCCTCACTTCCACCAACTCCGAAAGTCCAAACTCAACGAGGCGTTGAGTATGAAGTGGCCAAGATCCTGGACTCACGTCACCGTTACGGTCAACTTCAGTATCTCATTGACTGGAAGGGCTATGGTCCTGAAGAACGCTCTTGGACCAATGCCTCTGACGTCCATGCTCCTGCCTTGGTCCGAAATTTCCACGCAAAGTTTCCTTTAAAGCCTAAGAAGTGTCCTGGGGCCACTCCTAAAGGGGGGGGTGCTGTCACGATCCGGGTATCTGGACGCCATTACTTACCCTTCAGATGCCTCCTAAGGCGGGCTCAGCGTTCCAGGACCAGATTCCGCTGTTCCTGAGTTTCCACATGCAGAGTGTCAGAGTGGTGTTTTCATCAGTCGCGGCCTCCGCTGTGCCCGCGTGGTTAAATGTGCATCTATCAGCCTGGCGTCTCCTGTCTCCGGTGGCCGGCGCCGCCATTACTGTTTCCCAGACCACATGGATTACAAACCAAACTTCCCTCCAAGTGTCTGCATGGGCGCAGCCATCTTGGATTCTGTCATCTGATCATTTCCACCAATCTGCTGTTTGTATTGTTGATTTGCATAATTGCCTAGCCAACCCCTTCCTTGCTGCAGGTATAAGTAAGCTGTGCCTGAGCAAGGAAGACGTCAGTGCTTTGGTTGTCAAACCTAGTTCCTGTTTGTCTCTCTTCTATGATTGTCTTCCAGGTTCCAGCTCCTGTCTCAAGACTTCCACCATAGAGACCCGCACCAGCATTCCACCTGCGGTGTAGCCTGACTCTCCAATCCATTGTGGATTCATCTGTTTCCAGCTACAACACTACCTGCTTCCAGCCTCAGCTTCCAGCAGAATACAGCTTCCCTTAAAGGGCCGGTGTTCTTTCTACACTTTACCACTCTCCACCGGAATTATTATTTCTCCGCTCTCAAGTTCTACATTTCAGTTCACATTTCATCGCTCCCAAAGTTCATTTATTATTTAACTGGTTCCAGCCAGTATCCACTCCGTGCTAACAACAGTCTGGTTCCAGCCAGTATCCACAGCAGCTGTTTTACCTTCAGCAACCCAGCTTTTCCTGGAACACCAGCTGGTACAATCCTGGGTTATCTCCATTGCTACAGCCGGGCCTGGTAAGGACTTTCCATCTAGAAGATCATAAGAACTATCTCACACTACCAGTGCCCTGTGGCTCCTGCCATGCTGTAGTACTCAGGAACTGTATTTATTCTTTGCTGACTTTTACGTTTTCTTTTATTGCTGCTGTGATGCGGAGTTGTCATAATAAACATCATTGACTTTTATCTAAGTTGTCGTGGTCACGCCTTCGGGCAGTTATTATTCATGTTACTTACATGTCCAGGGGTCTGATACAACCTCCCAGGTTCCGGTACATCTCAGCCCCTACAACTGAGGCTGCCTCCCGTCAGCTCAGGCCCTCAGTTGTGACAACCAGTACCAATTAACTGGCAGATGAAAGTAAGACGCAATAGCGTTCACGGTGTATATATTTTCATATAAATATTCTTTGTGTTGTCATCTCACCAGTTGTGTGTTTCATGCATGTTTTTGTATACCGGTATTAGGAGTTTTACACCACTACATTCGTATTCCCAGTTTAGGAATTTTTTATTCATTATGGAATACTATTCCTAAAATTATTTTTAGACCATTCTTTACTATTTATAGTCTGGACGTCTTTGTGGAGCATTATATAAATTACTATAAACAGTGATTTAAAACACTTTCACAAACCATACCTTGGGACTAAATAAACATATAAATGCATCACCATTGTTTATATTGTACTCTTTCCCACTAGGGAGTGCAGGGAGCAATTCTTCTTTTCGCCACCTAACATGATGGCTGGTAATGCTTTCATAGCTAATGGTTATTGACAACTTTTCCATCTTTACCTCAGGGAACCTTCAGTCCGGCTTCTGTGGGGCTCACATGGTGGCGGCCATTGCCAGAGCCCTGGAGAGGGAACCTCATCAAACGTCTACCCAGTCTAGGTTACCCAATGAGGCAATCTTCACAGTGCACGACTTCTAAAAATAAATATTTCTTTATTAAAATAGTCTATATTTACACATTGTATCTCTAGAACTGTTCTCACATACTACCTTTATTCTTTTTGCCCAAGGCAGAGGTTCCCAAACTGTGTGCCGTGGCTCCCTGGGGTGCCCTGGGACACTTGCAGGGGTGCCCTGGGTTGGTGGTCCAGGACCAATTCAAATTATTCATGGTCAATATAATAGGCAAAACCAGTGCTGGTGGCTGCCAGTCACAAAATATGTGGCCAAACAGAAGAAAATCTTGTCCCTCACCACACAACTGACCCTAAGGATGACATATAAACGTGATCTACTTAATGTAATATTTCTTTCTAAATTTCTAAATAAGAAATTTTTGGCCTAGGGGTGCCGTGAAGAAAATTCTGATATTCTAGGGTGCCGTGATTTAAAAAAGTTTGGAAACCACTGGCCTAAGGCCATCTTACACATGGGTCATTACAGTAAGTGTTGTTGCTGTGGCATTCACCCTTAATATAATGGGCCAGATGTATTAAGCCTTGAAACGTGATAAATTTCACGGTGATAAAGTACCAACCAACCAACCAGCTCCTCACAGCCATTTTTTTCAAACACAACCTGTAACATGGCAGAAGCTGATTGGTTGGTACTAAGGGGGTCATTCCGAGTTGATAGTTCGCTAGCTAGTTTTTGCAGTGCTGCGATCAGATAGTCGCCGCCTATAGGGGAGTGTATTTTTGCAAGTGTGCGAATGCTTGTGCAGCCGAGCGGTACAAAAAAGTTTTGTGCAGTTTCTGAGTTGCTCAGAACTTACTCAGCCGCTGCGATCACTTCAGCCTGTTCGTGCGATCAGGTCGGATTGACCCCCTTTATCACCATGAAATGTATCACTTTTCAAGGCTTCTGTGTAAGCTCTCATTGAGTGCATAGTACCCAGTGTGCAGGTACAATATACTCAGGCCTCTCTTTGTAGCAGCATACAGCTTTAGCCTATGTTTGGCCACATGACCTAGTACATACAAGCCTAGATGATCTCTTTGCTAGGAATGTACAATGGGAGGGTCCATAGCGATCTGTTGGATTGTTACTTGTGTAATTATATGGCTAATACATCGTTAGGGGACTATTTCTGTTTTACTGTACTGCTACTTTGTGCATTCACAGAATGAAGCAGAACATTATCAATGTGGCCGGTATATCACATTACCTGAACTGATTGGAAACAGGACCAAGATCAGGACCTTAATATCGATCTTCCCAATATAACTGATGCTCGATGGCCATCCCTGGCTGGCCTGTATAGTACACAGATCCGGTATGTAATACCAGCAGACAGGATGGCGGCTGTCAGTATCCCGACAGCGGCATCCCTTTCTGCTGGAATACCGGAAGCAAGTCACCTTGTGGGCTCGCTACGTTTGCCACGCATCGGGCACGGAGGCGAGCTTCGTTTGCCACAGGTTCTCTTCCCAGTTGATGGTGGCTTGGTGTCGGGACGCCCGGCATTTTGACTGCATCCCTAGTACACTAGGGTGGTATTCATGTGACCGCCGGTCAGCTGACCGACAGTCAAATGACCTCCTCCCCCAGCCCGACGGGTCACTGTCCCGATGGTCGGCATGCCGACTAACAGGGACTATTTCCACTCGTGGTGCCCACGACACCCATAGAGTGGGAATAGAACCCGTGGCGACCGCAGGTCGCCACGGAGCCCGCAGCGAGCCCGCAAGGGGCTTGCTGCACTCGCCCCTCCCCGCCGGGATCGGTATGCAAGGAGGCTCTGTAAACACAATTTGAACGCTCGCTTAAAAAAACATAGAAAAATGTAGCGCTTTACGCGACATCAGGCAATGTGACATCATACGTGCGTATTGGCTACCCTAGCTCTAAGCCCCCCATGCACGAATTTAGAAACGGCCAGATTGCAGGACTCCCCACACTGTCAGGTCGTTGATACCGCACACACGTCACGTCTGCGAGATTACGCGGTGATTAATTCTAGTAAAACTAAATAAGCAAGGACTCACTGTGCACAGAGCAGAACAGCAGCCAGAGCCCATAAGGAAACATAATGTGACTTTTTTTATGTCCCAGTTTTCGGTTTCAGAAACTTAAGATGACACCACCCGCACTGACCCATGCTCATAGGAAAAAGTTACTTGCAGTGTGGCTGCTGCACTGCACTAAGTATAAATAGCAAAACCTGCAAATCTGCAAAGCATCTGTTACACATGTGTGTGCATGTGGCAGAACTGATGATAGACTGACATAAAACACGAGTCTATGCCAGGCTGACATCAAGCAGCATTTACAGCACATAACAGCAATTCACCAACCTTGCTCCTAGTAAGCTCCTCCCCGTCCCTGGTCACTAACTCACAACCAGTCGTTACTGCGCATGTGCCCGGGTCTTGCGCGCACCCCCTGCTAGAGTTGAAGCAGGGCCCAGGATGAGCGTGGATGGCTGTAGTAACGATCTCTTCCTGCTGTGGAAATGGCTTGTGTCATATGACCACTAGCATTGCTGATCACATGACTCAGCTTGCCTTTAGAAGCCATATTTATTGTGGGCAGATGGGATACCAGACCCCACGTGATTCCTACAGACGCTGTCATTGGAGGAATGTGCTTAAAAAAAGTACATTGCCACACATTTACCCTCATGTGCTGTGTCTAAGAGGCCCTTATGTGTTCTGAAATAAAACTGTTCTTCCTTAGTCATATCCATACTTGTTACTACACCACACACATGCAAGAGCAAGGGAAGCCAGCATTAGATACTAGCATACCTCAAAGGGCTGAGTAGTATTGTGCTTTAAAAAAAGTCATACTTAGCTAAACACGTGCATGGTGCTTTTTCCGCTCCATGCAGCAGGAGGAAGGTGCTGAAGCAGGCAGAGACTGATGACAGCCTGGCACACTTGCTCTGCAGAAATGGACTCTGTGGAATGGGTTGACTGACTCATAAACAAGGAACAGGACAGCAAAGGGGGGTTATTCAGACCTGGACGCAGCCGCCTGCTCACGCAGAGCAGCATCCAGGTGATCTGCGCACGTGCACTGGCTGCTATGCACATCTTTGCGGCCGCAGTGTGATTGACAGCGGCGGCACTCGGGAAGGGGGGCATCATCGTGGCATTGAGGGGGAGGGGGCGTTCCAAAGAGGTGTGGGATAATTTTCAGGGCGGCTGTGTGACGTCACACTCAGCCGCTACGGAAAAAAATGGCAGCAGACCACCTGACACCGCAGCCAGGGGTCAACCTCCGTTCAGATGCGTCCACAGTGTAACTGCATCGGGAGGCAGCCTCACACATGCTGGGCGGCCTTGCCCTTGTGCAGTTTCTGAGCAGCTCCAGACCTACTCCTACCTAGCGATCACTTCAGACTGTTTCGTTCCTGGTTTGACGTCACAAACGCCCTGCGGTCGGCCAGCCACTCCCCCGTTTCCCCAGCCACTCCTGCGTTTTTACACACACTCCCCGAAAATGGCCAGTTACCACCCACTTCCTGCGGCCAGCACCACGACTGAAAAGCGTCGCTCGACCTTGTGTGAAATTGCATAGTTGTGTGTTTAAGTACATCGCGCGTGTGCCCCATACGCATGCGCAGATATGCCACTTTTTCACCTAATCGCCATGCTGCGACTGAAAGCAGCTAGTGAACGACTCGGAATGACCCCCTAAATGCAAACTCCGCACAGATAGAGCCATGGTGGGAATTGAACCCATGACCTCAGTGCTGTGAGGCAGTAATGCTAGCCATTACACCATCCGTACTGCCCCAAGAGGGACAAAATGCTGTATTCCTGGACTTCTCTCTTAATGTATGATTGCCGTTACCTGTGATGATCTAGTTGTTTGACAAGAAAGGTGTTTCACCACAGATGATGGCAATAATAAATTAAGAGAGAAGCCGGAAACACAGCATATTGTCGCCCCAAGAAAGGGTCATGTTGGCAGGTACGGGATAGGTAGTGCTAAGTATTACAGTATTACTGCTACCTCAGGGACAGTGGACTTTTTTGATCAGCTGTTCCTGTAACACGGCATTGCTTTGGTAGTTAAGTATCCACCACCGCAAATCACTGCAAATTGGATAGTTAATTACTGTGAGCAGGCTTTTAATAATCTTTTTCCACTGCAGCTAAAGCTCAGGAGAAATGGCTCCCTTAAAAACAACTCGGGTCCTATGACCAGGTGTTGTCTGTGACAGCTGTCATGGGGGAGGGATAGATCATAGCCTCCCCCTATTGTCCGGAGATGGGGTAAAAACCGGAACGGTCTGGACTATATGGGGAGGCTGTAATCTCTCCCTCCCTGTCGACAGCTGTCACATATACACTGCTGGATGGCGACATGCATTACAAGCTCCAGAGTGGCAGAGTTTGCCGCAGGGAAGCAAACCAGTTCTTACCCAATCCCATGTACGGTATAAATGGTGCCGACCCAGTCAGAGCCACAGTGTGAAAAAAAGTCTATCCCAATTTGGAACCGTGTTCCAAACACTGGGTTGTGCCAGGGCCTTTGGTGGAAAAGGGGTATTAATCTGTTTCAAGCAGCTTAGGCATTACACAGCTGTATCAGATATTGGGGCGGGTTCAGTCCTGATCGCTGCTGTGCATTTTCGTACAGCGGGCAATTAGGTCCTAACTGCGCACACGTATGGAACACAATGCGCACGTGTGTCGGACAACGGACATCGCCAGTCAGTGACGGGATGGTGCGAAAAATCCTAACGCATGGGTGTTCGCAAGGTGATTGACAGGAAGAGGCCATTTGTGGGTGGCAACTGACCGTTTATAGGGAGTGTCCGGAAAAACGCAGGCGTACCCAAGCGTTTTCACGGAGGGTGTCTGACGTCAGCTCCGGCCCCAATCAGCCTCTTCACATTGCACTGTAGGAGTAAGTCCTGGGCTGCGCAGAGACTGCACACAGTGGATTTTTGCAGCTCGGCACACACATGGGATCGCACACTTGCACGGCAAATATACACTGCCCCTGGAGGCAGCGACTATCCGAACGCAAGACAGCAAACTTTGCAGCTCAGCGATCAGGTCTGAATCAGCCCCAGTGACTGCTGATGCAGCTACTGTGTGTGATACATGCCATTTGCCCCAGTGACTGCTGATGCAGCTACTGTGTGTGATACATGCCATTTATGACTGCTAGGATGAATGCTTTGCTTATAGGGGGTGATTCAGACCTGATCGTAGATGTGCACAGGGCTAGACCGCCCCGCATGTCAGGCCCTGCCCCATCGTATAGTACAAAAGCATCACACAGCGGCAATGCTTTTGTACTGGTAGAGTAGCTCCCCACCAGCGCGGATCCTGCACGCTGGCAGGGAGCTACTCATCGCTGCTAGGGTCGCAGCAGCTGCTTGTGAAGTCACGCAGCCGTCGCGGCCTGCCCCCACAACGGTCCGGCACGCCTGCGTTGCCCAAACCGTGCCCCCTAAATGGCGGTCAAATGCCGCCCCCCCCCCCCCCACTCCCGCCCAGTGATCGCCTATGCCTATCAATCAGGCAGAGACGATCGCAGGGCTAAGACCGACGCATGCGCAGTTCAGACCTGATCGCTGCTGTGCGGACATGCACAGCAGCGATCAGGTCTGAATTAGCCTCATAGTCGCTTCACGTTGGATGGACCATAAATATGTCAAGCTGCTTCTAGGGTGTGAGCAGTGCGCAGAAAGTACAGAGAAAGTGCCCAATTCTGAGCTGCATGCAATGGTGATCTTCAAGGAGTTGAGTGATTATTTGCTACTGCGCATGCTTTAAAAACCCTCAAAAGTCATAATGCACTAGTGTCACACTGCACAAGTACAAAGGGGCCAATTCTGACCTGATCGCTAGGCTGTGTTTTCATACAGCGGGCGATCAGATCTAAACTGCGCACACGTATGCACCGCAATGTGCAGGCGCATCGCATGGGTATAAAACAGATCGCTGCTCAGCCATGGGTTTGTGCGAAGGAACCATTCGCACGAACGTTCACAAGGAGATTGACAGGAAGAGGGCGTTTGTGGGTGTCAACTGACCATTTTCTGGGAGTGGTTGGAAAAACGCAGGCGTGTCCAAGCGTTTGCAGGGCGGGTGTCTGACATCAATTCCGGTCCTGGACAGGCTGATGTGATCGCAGCAGCTGAGTAAGTTCTGGGCTACTCAGAGACTACACAAAATCTGTTTGTATAGCTCTGGTACACATGCGTTCACACACTTGCAAAGCAAAAATACACTCCGCTATGGGCGGCGACTATGTGAACGCAGGACTGCAAAAAAAACACCTAACGAGCGAAAAGGTCTGAGTTAGCCCCAAAGATGCACGGTATCAGAAATGTGCTGGGCTCGTCTTATGTATAGAAGGAGGGACATAGAGGCCAGATGTACTAAGCCTTGACAAGTGCTAAAGTAGAGAGTGATAAACTACCAACCAATCAGCTCCTGTCATTTTTCAAACAGCCTGTAACATGGCAGTTAGGAGCAGATTGGCTGGTGCTTTATCACTCTCCACTTTATCACTTTTCAAGGCTTAGTACATCTGGCCCAGAGTGAGGGAGAGGCTGAGCCCACACAGTCACTATTAGCAGGACGTCCCTGCAGTAGGTGAGGCTACCGGTGATCCGCACAGTCAGTGTTAGCAGGACGTCCCTGCAGTAGGAGAGGCTGCCGGTGAGTCTGCACAGTCAGTGTTAGCAGATGTCCCCACAGTAGGAGAGGCTGCTGGTGATCCCGTCAGTCGCTGCTAGCAGGACGTCCCTGCAGTAGGAGAGGCTGCGGTGAGTCTGCACAGTCACTATTAGCAACGAGGCTGAAGTTAGCTTCTTATTCAGCCAGCTTCTTATTCACTTCTTAGTCGGCTCCAGCTTCTTATTCAGAAAATATTATATTGAAATACATTAAATAAGGACAGATCACTAAGATAACATTGCATAAACTTCAAACAGTGTCCCTTACACCAATTTACATTACATTTTGCATTAAACAAAAATGATTTGGGCATGAAATTGGTGGTAAAGCGGGCACAGACACCAGATTTCATCATTTTGAATAAGAAGCTGTTATTCTGCAAGAGTTAAATAGCGTTGGTAAACAGATTTGACACTTGAAACCCACACAGGGTGGTCACTTACATATCACCCACCTGCAATTTGCCTTGACCAACAAGCATTTGGGCATGAAAATGGTGGTAAAGCGGGCACAGGCACCAAAATTCATCATCTTGAATAAGAAGCTGTAGTTCTGCAAGGGTTAAACTGCGTTGGTCAACAGATTTGACACTTGAAACCCACACAGGATGGTCACTTACATATCACCCACTAGCAATTTGCCTTGACCAAAGAGCATTTGGGCATGAAAATGGGTGGTAAAGCGGGCACAGACACCAGATTTCATCATTTTGAATAAGAAGCTGTAGTTCTGCAAGGGTTAAATAGCGTTGGTAAACAGATTTGACACTTGAAACCCACACAGGGTGGTCACTTACATATCACCCACCTGCAATTTGCCTTGACCAACAAGCATTTGGGCATGAAAATGGTGGTAAAGCGGGCACAGGCACCAAAATTCATCATCTTGAATAAGAAGCTGTAGTTCTGCAAGGGTTAAACTGCGTTGGTCAACAGATTTGACACTTGAAACCCACACAGGATGGTCACTTACATATCACCCACTAGCAATTTGCCTTGACCAAAGAGCATTTGGGCATGAAAATGGGTGGTAAAGCGGGCACAGACACCAGATTTCATCATTTTGAATAAGAAGCTGTAGTTCTGCAAGGGTTAAACAGCGTTGGTCAACAGATTTGACACTTGAAACCCACACAGGGTGGTCACTTACATATCACCCACTTGCAATTTGCCTTGACCAAAGAGCATTTGGGCATGAAATGGGTGGTAAAGCGGGCACAGACACCAGATTTCATCATTTTGAATAAGCTGTAGTTCTGCAAGGGTTAAACAGCATTGGTCAACAGATTTGACACTTGAAACCCACACAGGATGGTCACTTACATAGCACCCACTTGCAATTTGCCTTGACCAAAGAGCATTTGGGCATGAAAATGGGTGGTAAAGTGGGCACAGGCACCAGATTTCATCATTTTGAATAAGAAGCTGTAGTTCTGCAAGGGTTAAACAGCGTTGGTCAACAGATTTGACACTTGAAACCCACACAGTGTGGTCACTTACATATCACCCACTTGAAATTTACCTTGACCAACAAGCATTTGGGCATGAAAATGGGTGGTAAAGCGGGCACAGACACCAGATTTTGTCCTTCTGAATAAGAAGCATGGATATTAAGCAAATGCTGGCACATGTAGTCTGCCAGTAAAGTAAAAAAAATTAAAATAATGAAAGTAGACTGACACTGGAAGTTTTGGTCCTTAAATAAAAATAATACATGAAAACACTTCATACCAACCGCTTGGATTGGATCCTGTTGGGTCAATGTAGTAATCCACTGGTCTAGGTGAAATAAAAAAATATTATAAATCTTGAGGCCAATGGACATGTCCCAATTCCCATTGAAGTCAGTGGGAACAACTCTCTCAGCCAATCATCACTTCCCCATTGACTTCAATGGGAATGACCGCAAGTGACCCTGTCATTTTGGTTTAATCACTGTACAGTGTACAGTGTATGTCTGTGAGGCCTGGGATTTCGCTTTTTTTATTTTACCAAGACCAATGGATTACTACATAGACCCAGAGGATCCAATCCAAGAGGTTGGTGAGTACAGGCAGTGTCGGACTGGAGCATAAAGGGCCCACCGGGGAATGCAGTTACGGGGCCCATATTTAGGGAGTAGTCAGTCTCCAGAGGGGGTGTGGGCAGCTGCCATAAACATTTTGATAACCATTAGAGAGTAAATAGTAAGGTAGAGCATACCCTCCAACTTCCACCAGGTACAAAATGCTCTGGTCCTGGACTTCTGACTTAATTTATTATTGCAGTCACCTCTGTTTAAATACATTTCCCATCAATTAACTAGTTTAATACAGGTGATTGCAATCATAAATTAGGTGGGAAATTCAGGAGCAGTGCATTTTGTACTTGGTGGGAAGGGATATGTTGGAGGGTCTGGTAAAGTATAGTAAATACTGCTTGTGTATGCATGATAATGTACCAGATTAATAAAAGCAATGCACTGTACAAAATACACCGTAGTCCTGTGCAGCATATGTATAATTCAAGTGCACAGTCTGGATCCTGATCCCTAGAAGAGGAGATGGGCCCCCAGCAAGTGGGGTCCACATGGCTTTTCCCTTTACCCCTGTGGGCCAGTTGGACCCTGATTACAGGCCTGACGCTACCTGCTCAGCTAAGGGATGCAAAGCAGGAAGGTGCCAGGCTGGAGAGGCACTTCCCCTGCTCTGCATCCCTGATGCTGCGCCTGTCCCCTCCCACAGCTGTTGGCAGATAAATGCAACCCCCTCCCCTTCCCTTTTACAGCAGCATTGTGCAGGGCCTGAAGAGGGGGAAGAGCTACACCAGAATGAGGGGGTGGAGCTACATGGAATGGTGGGGGCAGAGCTACACAGGACCATGCTGCTGTACAGAGGGAGAGGAAACAGTTCCAGCCAGACAGGCTTAAGTAACGAGGGAAAGAGAGTGAGAGAGAATGTAAGTGTGTGTGAGTCCGTGTGTGCGTGCATTATGTGTATAAGTGGTACTTCTGTGGGCATTACATATAAGGGGCACTACTACTGTGGGCATTATGTGGACTATTGTGGACATTATATACAAGGGGGTGCTACTACTACAGGCATTATGTGCATAAGCTACATACTGGGTGCATTATGTTTAAGCGGCACTACTGTGGGCATTATGTGTATAAGCGGCACTACTAGTGGGGACATTATTTGTATAAGCAGCACTACTACTGGGGGCATTATGTGTATAAACGGCATACTGTGAGCATTATAGGGGTACTACAACTGTGGGTATTATGTGTATTCTTAGCACTAATATGTGCAGTGTAAGATTGGTGAAGGGGCGTGGCCACATAATAGTACCACTTCACATTACACTGCATAGTTGTGTCCATTATTCACATAACGCCACGCAGTAGTACCCCTTATACATGTTACTCCACATAGTAGTACCCCTTATATACATTATGCAGCCCCTATTACACATTAATTTACCCAGTAGTACCAATGATACACGTTATGTCACACAGTAGAGCCCCTTATACACATTGTCTCACAGTAGTGCCCCTTATACACATTTTGCCACACAGCAGCGCTCCTTATACACATTATGCCACACAGTGGAGTCCCTTTATGCATATTATGTCACACAGTGGAGCTGCTTATACACATTACACCACACAGTATAGCCCATTATACTAGAGATGAGCGGGTTCAGTTCCTTGAGAACCGAACCCTACCGGACTTCACTACCTGAGCCCGGAACCGAGCCCGGCTCGGGTTTTCCCGCCAGACTCTGAAATCAGAACGAGGCTAAATGTCATCATCCCACTGTCGGATTCTCCCGGGTTTTGGATTCCATATAAGGAGCTACGCATCGCCGCTTTTTTCACTCTGGAATTGGAGACTGTAGCGAGAGGACGTGTCTCCGTCCTCAGTGTCTGTGCGGGAGGGAAAGTGGGGTGGCGATTCCAGTGCTGTCTTGAGCTGCTCAGTCCAGTGTAGTGTCTTATGCTGCATCAGTCCAGTCACAGTGGTGGTGTCCTCTGCTGCCATAGTTCCAGTGTAGCTGTATAAGTCCTGTGTAGTGGTGCTGTGTTGTCCTGCATCAGTACAGTGGTAGTGTCTTGTGCTGCATCAGTCCAGTCACAGTTGTGGTGTCCTCTGCTGCCATATGTCCAGTGCTGCTGTGTAAGTCCAGTCCATTGCAGTGGTGCTGTTTTGTGCTGCATCAGTACTGTCGTAGTGTCTTGTGCTACATCAGTCCAGTGTAGTGTATTATGCTGCATCAGTCCAGTCACAGTGGTGGTGTCCTCTGCTGCCATATGTCCAGTGTAGCTGTATAAGTCCAGTCCATTGCAGTGGTGCTGTTTTGTGCTGCATCAGTACTGTCGTAGTGTCTTGTGCTACATCAGTCCAGTGTAGTGTATTATGCTGCATCAGTCCAGTCACAGTGGTGGTGTCCTCTGCTGCCATATGTCCAGTGTAGCTGTATAAGTCCATTGCAGTGGTACTGTGTTGTCCTGCATCAGTACAGTGGTAGTGTCTTGTGCTGCATCAGTTCAGTCACAGTGGTGGTGTCCTCTGCTGCCATATGTCCAGTGCTTCTGTATAAGTCCAGTCCATTGCAGTGGTGCTGTGTTGTCCTGCATCAGTACAGTCGTAGTGTCTTGTGCTGCATCAGTCCAGTCACAATGGTGGTGTCCCCTGCTGCCATATGTCCAGTGCTGCTGTGTAAGTCCAGTCCATTGCAGTGGTGCTGTGTTGTCCTGCATCAGTACAGTGGTGGTGTCCCTGTGCTGCCGTATAAGCTCAGGGGTACTTCCGTATAAGTCCAGTACAGTGGTGCAGCTGTATAAGTTCAGGGGTACTTCTATATAAGCCTAGGGGTACTATCGTATAAGTCCAGTAGAGTGGTGCAGCTGTATAAGTTCAGGGGTACTGCTATATAAGCCTAGGGGTACTATCGTATAAGTCCAGTACAGTGGTGCAGCTGTATAAGTTCAGGGGTACTGCCGTATAAGTCTTGGGGTACTGCCGTGTAAATCCAGTCCAGTGGTACTGCCGTATAAGTCCAGTGGTACTGCCATATAATTCCAGTGATACTGCCGTATAAGTCCATTGATACTGCCGTATAAATCGAGTCCAGTGGTACTGCCGTATAAGTCCAGTGGTACTGCCATATAATTTCAGTGATACTGCCGTATAAGTCCAGTGATACTGCCGTATAAGTCCAGTGATACTGCCGTATAAGTCCAGTGAAACTGCCGTATAAGTCCAGTGGTACTGCCATATAAGTCCAGTGATACTGCCGTATAAATCCAGTCCAGTGGTACTGCTGTATATGTCCAGTGGTACTGCCGTATATGTCCAGTGGTACTGCCGTATATATGTCCAGTGGTACTGCCGTATATGTCCAGTGGTACTTCCGTATAAATCCAGTGGTACTGCCATATAAGTCCAGTGATACTGCCGTATAAGTCCAGTGGTACTGCTATATAAATCCAGTCCAGTGGTACTGCCGTATAAGTCCAGTGGTACTGCTGTATATGTCCAGTGGTACTGCCGTATATATCCAGTGGTACTGCCGTATATATCCAGTGGTACTTCCGTTTAAATCCAGTGGTACTGCCGTATAAGTCCAGTGATAGTGCCGTATAAGTCCAGTGGTACTGCCATATAAATCAAGTCCAGTGGTACTGCCGTATAAATACAGTCCAGTGGTACTGCCATATATTTCCAGTGATACTGCCATATATGTCCAGTGATACTACCGTATATGTCCAGTGATACTGCCGTATATGTCCAGTGGTACTGCTGTATTGTCCAGTGTTACTGCCGTATATATCCAGTGGTACTGCCGTATAAATCCAGTGGTACTGCCATATAAATCCAGTCCAGTGATACTGCTGTATATGTCCAGTGGTACTGCTGTATAAATCCAGCTGTATTGCCGTATAAATCCAGTCCAGTGATACTGCCGTATAAGTCCAGTGATACTGCCATATAAATCCAGTCCAGTGGTACTGCTGTATAAGTCCAGTGGTACTGCCATATAATTCCAGTGATACTGCCGTATAATTCCAGTGATACTGCCGTATAAGTCCAATGATACTGCCGTATAAATCCAGTCCAGTGGTACTGCTGTATAAATCCAGTGGTACTGCTGTATAAATCCAGTCCAGTGATACTGCCATATAAGTCCAGTGGTACTGCTGTATAAGTCCAGTGATACTGCCATATAAATCCAGTCCAGTGGTACTGCTGTATAAGTCCAGTGGTACTGCCATATAATTCCAGTGATACTGCCGTATAATTCCAGTGATACTGCCGTATAAGTCCAATGATACTGCCGTATAAATCCAGTCCAGTGGTACTGCTGTATAAATCCAGTGGTACTGCCATATAATTCCAGTGATACTGCCATATTTGTCCAGTGGTAATGCCGTATAAGTCCAGTGGTACTGTCCTGTGATGTATATTATTTACTTCAAATAAAGGGGTTAATAATATTTCATCCAAATAATTTTTACAGGGTTTGCCCTGTGTGGTGTAGGTGTATGCTCTCCTGTGCCACATATTGTGTTATATAACTCCAGAAAAATAATGGAGAACAAAAATTTGGAGGATAAAATAGGGAAAGATCAAGAACCACTTCCTCCTAGTGTTGAAGCTGCTGCCACTAGTCATGACATAGACGATGAAATGCCATCAACGTCATCTGCAAGGCCGATGCCCAATGTGATAGTAGAGGGCATGTAAAATCCAAAAAGCCAAAGTTCAGTAAAAAAAATGAATTTAAATGGTCTGAGGAGAAACGTAAACTTGCCAATATGCCATTTACGACACGGAGTGGCAAGGAACGGCTAAGGCCCTGGCCTATGTTCATGGGGACAGACCCACAGCAAAGCCTGTTAGAGAAACACAGATGGAGTTTTGCCAGCTCACACCCCAGCGTCTATCCCGGTACTGAAACGATTAAAACAATGCCTCAGCCCTGTTAGCGCTTTTTATACTAATAAAACAGCACCAAAATACAGTGTAGGAGGTCAGGACCAGCGTCTCTGCAGCTCTGTGAAGAGAAAATGGCGCTGATTAGAGCTGTGAGGGCTAAGCCACGCCCCCTTAATGGCGTGCTTCAGTCCCGCTAATTTTCATATTCTGTTTACTGGCGGGGGTTTGGACATAGTATCAAAGCACTGTATTCCTCTTTTGCCAGGTATTTATGAGGTATTATGCTGCCCAGGGCGCCCCCCCTGTGCCCTGCACCCTGTAGTGCCGCTCTGTGTGTGGGAGCATGGCGTGCAGCGCGGTACCTCAAAGACACTGAAGTCTTCTGATCTTCTTTTACTCACCCGTCTTCAGACTTCTGGCTCTGCAAGGGGGGTGACGGCACGGCTCCGGGAACGAGCATCTAGGCGTACCTAGCGATCAGACCCCCTGGAGCTAATGGTGTCCAGTAGCCTAAGAAGCAGAGCCTTGAAACTCACAGAAGTAGGTCTGCTTCTCTCCCCTCAGTCCCACGATGCAGGGAGCCTGTTGCCAGGGGTGTGGTTCATCAAATCGACAGTATCTAGGTCGACAATGTTTAGGTTGACCACTATAGGTCGACAGTCACTAGGTCAACATGGATGGAAGGTCGACAGGGTTTCTAGGTCGACATGTGCTAGGTCGACAGGAGTTTTTTTTTTGGTGTCGTTTTCTTCGTAAAGTGACTGGGAACCCCAATTAGTGCACCGCGTCCCCTCGCATGGCTCGCTTCGCTCGCCCTGCTTCGGGCATGGTGCCTTCGCTTCGCTCGGCACAGATTACCATTCCAATCGTAGTCCACGTGGATCGTTAAGTATGGAAAAATTCAAAAAAAGAAAAAAAAATGTGAAAAACTCATGTCGACCTTTAGACGAGCATGACACCCAGTGCATGAAACACCTGGCAACGAGCATGACACCCAGTGCATGAAACACCTGGCAACGAGCATGACACCCAGTGCATGAAACCCCTGGCAACGAGCATGACACCCTGAGCATGAAAACCCCTGGCACCGTGCATGGAACCAAGAGCATGAAACCCCTGGCAACGAGCATGACACCCAGTGCATGAAACCCCTGACAATGAGCAGGTAATTGAAAAGTACTTAGAAGCCTTACTGTCGGACTTAATGTGTAATGGGCATTACGGTGTGTGGCATAATGTATCACGGACATTGCGGTGTGTGTCATAATGTGTCACAGGCATTACGGTGTATGGTATACTATATCGCGGGCATTGTGATATGTGGTATAATGTCTCAGGGTCATTGCAGTGTGTGGCATAATGTATCACGGACATTGCGGTGTGTGTCATAATGTGTCAGGCATTACGGTGTGTGGTATACTATATCACGGGCATTGTGGTATGTGGTATAATGTCTCAGGGTTATTGCAGTGTGGCATAATACATAACGGGCATTGCAGTGTATGGCATAGGGTATAACGGGCAGGGCATTGCGGTATGTGTCACAGGCATTACGGTGTATGGTATACTATATCACGGGCATTGTGGTATAATGTCTCAAGGTCATTGCAGTGTGTGGCATAATGTGTCACAGGCATTGCATGTGCTATAATGTATCGGGCATTGCAGTGTGTGGCATAATGTATCACGGACATTGCGGTGTGTGTCATAATGTGTCACAGACATTGTATGTGCTATAATGTATCAGGGGCATTGCAGTGTGTTAGCATAATGTATAACGGGCATTGCGATTCCTGTCATAATGTGTCACAGGCATTACGGTGTGTGGCATAATGTGTCACAGGCATTACGGTGTGTGGCATAATGTGTCGGGGGCATTACAGTGTGTGCATATTGTGTCATGTGCATTATTGTGTGCGGCATAATGTCTAAGGGCCATTGCAGTATGTGGCATAATGTATACTGGGCATTACTATAAGGAGGAAAAATTACAAATAATGTAAGGGGCATGAATCAGGATTATTTTTCTTTCCTGTGGTGGCCAACGTATGGGCGTGCAGGTTGCAAAACTGGGGTATAAGGTAGTCTTTTCCTGCAATACCACGCCCCTTTATGCGAAACCACGCCCATTCCAACAAAACCACGCCCCCTTTTTTGGCGCGCGCATATTTATCCCTTTCTTGCTCCCAATTATGGAGCATGAGGGGGCAGGGGGGGGGGGGGGGGCGCCGAAGAATTTTTTGGCTTGGGGGAGAAAAATTTCTAGTTACGCCAGTGTCTATAGGTGGTTGAGCACTCTATAGATCAGAGTGCTCAACCACCTATAGAGTTTCTTTCCAGCTTTTTCTCTTGAGCTGTTTTTCTATTCACAATAGTGTGACTCTGTGGGAGCACCACCACTCTTATCTATTTAGAAAATCATTCTCCTATAGCTATTAGTTAGTGGTTCATGACAACGAGACTGTATTCTATTAGGTTCTGTCTCCTTAAACCAGTGCCGTGGGATAACCCTTTCTTTGTGAAATTCTACTACTTAGCAGAATTTGCAATCCAAACTAAATCAGGCCCATAGTTTGGGTTTTGGTGCTCTATGATGGATTTGACAGGATTAGCTGATATACGGAACAGAGCTAAATTCAGTGCTTTTGAGGGCGACAAGCACAATAACTAATGGGCCCCCAAATCAATTGAATTTCTCTATCAGGCACCCATTAATTATCACTATGCTCAAAAATATTTAATTTCCCCAATGTGTGTTCATTTTCCTGTGCCGGCCAATGTGGGGGGTTTTTGTGCAATGTTTTTAGTCTGGTTTGAGTTGTACCGCGAATGTGTCCCGTTCATAAAGAGCCGCAGTACAGATTCAGACGCATGCACAAAGAAGTGTATTTGATATGTGTTGGGTGCAGGGACGTGCAGTCAGGGGAGGCAGGGAGGCAGTGCCTCCCCTGTCATTAATGATTAAGTTAATACAAAGAAGATGCATATGACACATATTCTGTGTCATATGTATCTTCTTAATATTATTCTTTACATTGCTCCCCTCTGTATGTGTTTGGGAGGCACCGATAGTGGTGCCTCCCGTTGTCACTGGGGAAAGTATGGGGAGCGGGGGGCGGGGACTGTAAAAGCCCTTTGAAAATATATGGGAAAGCGGCACCATTAGAGGTGCCGCTTTCCTACAGGGACGTGCTTTCAACCTATGAAAGCACGTCCCTGCCAGTGAGGCCACAGTGATTGGCCAGCGGATCCGTCACTGGATCCGCTGTCAATCACTGTGTCGGCGACGCTGGCGGAGGAGGTGCGGGCGGCTGGATGCGGCGATGGTGCGGGCGGCGGGATACGGCGGTGGTGCGGGCGGCGGCGGTGTGGGTGGCGGGTTGCGGCGGCGGAAATGTACCTTTATCTGCAGAGTTTGGCAGCGGAGCGGTTCCAGTTTCAAAAATGGCGCCTCAGCGTAATTTTTTAAATTAAAGATGGCCGCCGCGAGCCAATCACGGCTCGCCGCGTCATCGCCCCGCCCCCTCCGGCTGACTTATATAAGTCAGCGCGAGGCGGAGGAGAGTCAGTCCGACGGCGGAGGAGGAGCAGTGAAGAGCTCCTGAAGAAAGAAGACGCCGGAAGTCCTGGCTGGGCGGCGGCTATGCAAAAGAGCTTAGCAGCCGCCGCCCACCAGGTGAAGACGCTGGAAGCCCTGGGGGGGGTGGCGCCCCCCAGGTGAAGACGCCGGAAGCCCTGGGAAGGCGGCGGCCACGCAAAAGAGCTTAAAGGCCGCCGCACCCAGGTGAAGACCCAGTTTAATAAAGCTTATTTTTGTGTGGTGTTTTATTTTAATATTTTCTTTACAGGTGGACTACAGGTGCCAGCGGGCCCTTTATGTCCGGGCATGCTGGCACTTGTGGTTCTCCAAGTGCCAGCATGCTGGGGCAGGCTTGCTGGGACCTGTAGGCTACCTGTAAAGAACAATATTACTATTCTTTGCAGGTGGACTACAGGTGCCAGCAGGCCCTTTATGTCCGGGCATGCTGGCACTTGTGGTTCTCCAAGTGCCAGCATGCTGGGGCAGGCTTACTGGGACCTGTAGGCCACCTGTAAAGAACAATATTAACACACAATGAACCCCGCACCCACCGCCACCAGGGGTGCGGGGCATACCACTTTCCGAGGAATTCCAACCCTGGGCTGACTGGCTGGGGGGGGCAGATTAATGTTATGGCAGGGGGACACCACAGTGAGTGTCTCCCCTGCTATGGCATTACTCCCCCTGGCTGGTTCTGCCTAGTGCTGGTTTTACTGATGTGTTGGGGGACCACACTTTTTTTTTTTTTTTCGGGGGGGGCTTGTTAGCTGCCAGCGCCTCCCCAACCAGTGACCTCACTGACAGAGGCCGTGATCAGTTGACTATTAGGTTTATCGACATGTGTAGTTTGATCGGTTACAAAACGAGCAGAAAATCACCCAAACCCCCAACACCGGCGGTTTGTGAATTTAGTCAAAACTGTTAGTTTTGAAGACAAACACTGTTTAACCCTTGTAGATCTACAGCTTTTTATTCAAAATGATGAAATCTGGTGTCTGTGCCCGCTTTACCACTATTTTCATGCCCAAATGCTTGTTGGTCAAAGCAAACTGCAAGTGGGTGATATGTAAGTGACCACCCTGTGTGGGTTTCAAGTGTCTAATCTTTTGACCAACGCTGTTTAACCCTTGCAGAACTACAGCTTCTTATTCAAAATGATGAAATCTGGTGTCTGTGCCCGCTTTACCACCATTTTCATGCCCAAATGCATGTTGGTCACGGCAAATTGCAAGTGGGTGATATGTAAGTGACCACCCGTGTGGGTTTCAAGTGTCAAATCTTTTGACCAACGCTGTTTAACCCTTGCAGAACTACAGCTTCTTATTCAAAATGATGAAATCTGGTGTCTGTGCCCGCTTTACCACCATTTTCATGCCCAAATGCTTGTTGGTCAAGGCATATTTCAAGTGGGTGATATGTAAGTGACCACCCTGTGTGGGTTCCAAGTGTCAAATCTGTTGACCAACGATGTTTAACCTTTGCAGAATAACAGCTTCTTATTGAAAATGATGTAATCTGGTGTCTGTGCCCGCTTTACCCCCATTTTCATGCCCAAATGCTCTTTGGTCAAGGCAAATTACAAGTGTATGATATGTAGTGACCATCCTGCGTGGGTTTCAAGTGTCAAATCTGTTGACCAACGCTGTTTAACCCTTGTAGAACTACAGCTCATTATTAAAAATGAGGATATCTGGTGTCTGTGCCCGCTTTACCACCATTTTCATGCCCAAATGCTTGTTGGTCAAGGCAAACTGCAAGTGGGTGATATGTAAGTGACCACCCTGTGTGGGTTTCAAGTGTCAAATCTGTTGACCAACGCTGTTTAACCCTTGCAGAACTACAGCTTCTTATTCAAAATGATGAAATCTGGTGTCTGTGCCCGCTTTACCACCATTTTCATGCCCAAATGCTTGTTGGTGAAGGCAAATTTCAAGTGGGTGATATGTAAGTGACCACCCTGTGTGGGTTCCTAGTGTCAAATCTGTTAACCAACGATGTTTAACCTTTGCAGAATAACAGCTTCTCATTGAAAATGATGAAATCTGGTGTCTGTGCCCGCTTTACCCCCATTTTCATACCCAAATGCTCTTTGGTCAAGGCATATTACAAGTGGGTGATATGTAAGTGACCACCCTGTGAGTATAAACAAATGCCGGGCGCTGACTATTTCAGGGATAGTCTAATCTTTCTCTTTAAGATTTGATCGATTCTAGAGTACTGCTGCTTCTTAGGGAGATCACTGAATCTCCACAAAAAACCGAAAGAAAGAAATAACAATTGAAGCGCTGCACTGCAAGAATCTTTATATTAAAATTAGATTTATTTATCCCACCACATCCTATAATAAAAAATATATATACATACAATGAAAACAAAAAAGGACAAAAAAATGTGTATACACACGGCCGGTGTCAATAATTAAAAATATTACAATAAAAACACCAACAGTGAATTATTAGTCATATCGTTGGGGGATTAGAGCTTCTATACAAGAAGTAATTAATTAATTTAATCTGGGTAAAAAGATCACCCCAAATTCAACAATTTAAAAAATCCAATCTTAATGACCAATAATCACTGCCATCATTTCAAGTCTACAATACTTCATTGAGTTTTTAAGCATAATAGATATCAGCAATTTAGACATACATAATTCTCCGACTGCTATTATAAATAACAATTGATTCCTTAGCTCAAGTTCAATTTGTTTCAGAGCGGTATGTTGATAAAAAATATACTTTTGCCACTGTTCTAATTAGTGGCTGTGATCCTTAGTTAATTCCAGCAGTCTCCTCCAATATGACTAATTGAAACACAGTCCATTCACTAAAATCCAGTCAGCTCTCACTGGTGGATTAATCAACACTAATATGATCGGCTCTTGCTCAGATGATTAGTGGTCATAAATTGACCTTATTTCATAAGTCCCGCAGAGTTTAATCATTTATTAATGAGAGTCCAAGATTACTGTGTTTGTAGACAGCATTTTCAGCAATCTATATCCATGATGTTATGGTGAGTCTCAAACATATCATCACCTTTATAATGGAATGCGGGGCACAACAATTCAAGGACCTTGTTATCTTGCTAATGCAGCTAGAGCACTCCCAATGGAACTGGCTGTTCTCACCGTAAGATGTTCCCTCCTTGGAGCCTCAATGATTACGTGCCGCAAGTTAGTCCACCGTGTCCCCTCAGAGTAATGGCCGTCAGAACCGGATCCGTGTATCCCTTCTCAACACGTTTCTCCGCCTGTAATATCGGCGGCTTCCTCAGGAGAGTATTGAGAATGTTACACCTCATGATTTCAGCCTTTTTAAATCACACCATCTGCGCGCGTTACCCGGCGCCGCTACGCCTAGCCCACGTGATCATTGCGTTCCATTTAACAACACTTCCAGATGTAGTCATGGTAACTCGGCGCATAATGATGGTCTATGCGTTCCATTTCCTCGAGTCACTGGGACGTCATTAGATAATGTCCACAAATCTCTGAGGCAAATTGCAAGTGGCTGATATGTAAGTGACCACCCTGTGAGGGTTTCAAGTGTCAAATCTGTTGACCAACGCTGTTTAACCCTTGCAGAACTACAGCTTCTTATTCAAAATGATGAAATCTGGTGTCTGTGCCCGCTTTACCACCATTTTCATGCCCAAATGCTTGTTGGTGAAGGCAAATTTCAAGTGGGTGATATGTAAGTGACCACCCTGTGTGGGTTCCAAGTGTCAAATCTGTTAACCAACAATGTTTAACCTTTGCAGAATAACAGCTTCTCATTGAAAATGATGAAATCTGGTGTCTGTGCCCGCTTTACCCCCATTTTCATACCCAAATGCTCTTTGGTCAAGGCATATTACAAGTGGGTGATATGTAAGTGACCACCCTGTGAGGGTTTCAAGTGTCAAATCTGTTGACCAACGCTGTTTAACCCTTGTAGAACTACAGCTTATTATTCAAAATGAGGAAATCTGGTGTCTGTGCCCGCTTTACCACCATTTTCATGCCCAAATGCTTGTTGGTCAAGGCAAACTGCAAGTGGGTGATATGTAAGTGACCACCCTGTGTGGGTTTCAAGTGTCAAATCTGTTGACCAACGCTGTTTAACGTTTGTAGAACTACAGCTTTTTATTCAAAATGATGAAATCTGGTGTCTGTGCCCGCTTTACCCCCATTTTCATGACCAAATGCTTGTTGGTCAAGGCAAATTGCAAGTGGGTGATATGTAAGTGACCACCCTGTGTGGATTTAAAGTGTCTAATCTTTTGACCAACACTGTTTAACCCTTGCAGAACTACAGCTTCTTATTCAAAATGATGAAATCTGGTGTCTGTGCCCGCTTTACCACCATTTTCATGCCCAAATGCTTATTGGAGAAGGCAAATTTCAAGTGGGTGATATGTAAGTGACCACCCTGTGTGGGTTCCAAGTGTCAAATCTGTTGACCAACGCTGTTTAACCTTTGCAGAATAACAGCTTCTTATTGAAAATGTTGAAATCTGGTGTCTGTGCCCGCTTTACCCCCATTTTCATGCCCAAATGCTCTTTGGTCAAGGTAAATTACAAGTGTATGATATGTAGTGACCATCCTGTGTGGGGTTCGAGTGTCAAATCTGTTGACCAACGCTGTTTAACCCTTGTAGAACTACAGCTTTTTAGTCAAAATGATGAAATCTGGTGTCTGTGCCCGCTTTACCACCATTTTCATGCCCAAATGCTTGTTGGCCAAGGCAAACTGCAAGTGGGTGATATGTAGTGACCATCCTGCGTGGGCTTAAAGTGTCAAATCTGTTGACCAACGCTGTTTAACCCTTGTAGAACTACAGCTTATTATTCAAAATGAGGAAATCTGGTGTCTGTGCCCGCTTTACCCCCATTTTCATGACCAAATGCTTGTTGGTCAAGGCAAATTGCAAGTGGGTGATATTTAAGTGGCCACCCTGTGTGGATTTAAAGTGTCTAATCTTTTGACCAACACTGTTTAACCCTTGCAGAACTACAGCTTCTTATTCAAAATGATTAAATCTGGTGTCTGTGCCCGCTTTACCACCATTTTCATGCCCAAATGCTTGTTGGTCAAGGCAAACTGTAAGTGGGTTATATGTAAGTGACCACCCTGTGTGGGTTTCAAGTGTCTAATCTTTTGACCAACACTGTTTAACCCTTGCAGAACTGCAGCTTCTTATTCAAAATGATGAAATCTGGTGTCTGTGCCCGCTTTACCACCATTTTCATGCCCAAATGCTTGTTGGTCAAGGCAAACTGCAAGTGGGTGATATGTAAGTGGCCACCCTGTGTGGGTTTCAAGTGTCTAATCTTTTGACCAACACTCTTTAACCCTTGCAGAACTACAGCTTCTTATTCAAAATGATGAAATCTGGTGTCTGTGCCCGCTTTACCACCATTTTCATGCCCAAATGCATGTTGGTCAAGGCAAATTGCAAGTGGGTGATATGTAAGTGGCCACTCTGTGTGGGTTTCAAGTGTCTAATCTTTTGACCAACGCTGTTTAACCCTTGCATAATTACAGCTTCTTCAAAATGATGAAATCTGGTGTCTGTGCCCGCTTTACCACCATTTTCATGCCCAAATGCTTGTTGGTCAAGGCATATTACAAGTGGCTGATATGTAAGTGACCACCCTGTGAGGGTTTCAAGTGTCAAATCTGTTGACCAACGCTGTTTAACCCTTGCAGAAATACAGCTTCTTATTCAAAATGATGAAATCTGGTGTCTGTGCCCGCTTTACCACCATTTTCATGCCCAAATGCTTGTTGGTGAAGGCAAATTTCAAGTGGGTGATATGTAAGTGACCACCCTGTGTGGGTTCCAAGTGTCAAATCTGTTAACCAACGATGTTTAACCTTTGCAGAATAACAGCTTCTCATTGAAAATGATGAAATCTGGTGTCTGTGCCCGCTTTACCCCCATTTTCATACCCAAATGCTCTTTGGTCAAGGCATATTACAAGTGGGTGATATGTAAGTGACCACCCTGTGAGGGTTTCAAGTGTCAAATCTGTTGACCAACGCTGTTTAACCCTTGTAGAACTACAGCTTATTATTCAAAATGAGGAAATCTGGTGTCTGTGCCCGCTTTACCACCATTTTCATGCCCAAATGCTTGTTGGTCAAGGCAAACTGCAAGTGGGTGATATGTAAGTGACCACCCTGTGTGGGTTTCAAGTGTCAAATCTGTTGACCAACGCTGTTTAACCCTTGTAGAACTACAGCTTTTTAGTCAAAATGATGAAATCTGGTGTCTGTGCCCGCTTTACCACCATTTTCATGCCCAAATGCTTGTTGGCCAAGGCAAACTGCAAGTGGGTGATATGTAGTGACCATCCTGCGTGGGCTTAAAGTGTCAAATCTGTTGACCAACGCTGTTTAACCCTTGTAGAACTACAGCTTATTATTCAAAATGAGGAAATCTGGTGTCTGTGCCCGCTTTACCCCCATTTTCATGACCAAATGCTTGTTGGTCAAGGCAAATTGCAAGTGGGTGATATTTAAGTGGCCACCCTGTGTGGATTTAAAGTGTCTAATCTTTTGACCAACACTGTTTAACCCTTGCAGAACTACAGCTTCTTATTCAAAATGATTAAATCTGGTGTCTGTGCCCGCTTTACCACCATTTTCATGCCCAAATGCTTGTTGGTCAAGGCAAACTGTAAGTGGGTTATATGTAAGTGACCACCCTGTGTGGGTTTCAAGTGTCTAATCTTTTGACCAACACTGTTTAACCCTTGCAGAACTGCAGCTTCTTATTCAAAATGATGAAATCTGGTGTCTGTGCCCGCTTTACCACCATTTTCATGCCCAAATGCTTGTTGGTCAAGGCAAACTGCAAGTGGGTGATATGTAAGTGGCCACCCTGTGTGGGTTTCAAGTGTCTAATCTTTTGACCAACACTCTTTAACCCTTGCAGAACTACAGCTTCTTATTCAAAATGATGAAATCTGGTGTCTGTGCCCGCTTTACCACCATTTTCATGCCCAAATGCATGTTGGTCAAGGCAAATTGCGAGTGGGTGATATGTAAGTGGCCACCCTGTGTGGGTTTCAAGTGTCTAATCTTTTGACCAACGCTGTTTAACCCTTGCATAATTACAGCTTCTTCAAAATGATGAAATCTGGTGTCTGTGCCCGCTTTACCACCATTTTCATGCCCAAATGCTTGTTGGTCAAGGCATATTACAAGTGGCTGATATGTAAGTGACCACCCTGTGAGGGTTTCAAGTGTCAAATCTGTTGACCAACGCTGTTTAACCCTTGCAGAACTACAGCTTCTTATTCAAAATGATGAAATCTGGTGTCTGTGCCCGCTTTACCACCATTTTCATGCCCAAATGCTTGTTGGTGAAGGCAAATTTCAAGTGGGTGATATGTAAGTGACCACCCTGTGTGGGTTCCAAGTGTCAAATCTGTTAACCAACGATGTTTAACCTTTGCAGAATAACAGCTTCTCATTGAAAATGATGAAATCTGGTGTCTGTGCCCGCTTTACCCCCATTTTCATACCCAAATGCTCTTTGGTCAAGGCATATTACAAGTGGGTGATATGTAAGTGACCACCCTGTGAGGGTTTCAAGTGTCAAATCTGTTGACCAACGCTGTTTAACCCTTGTAGAACTACAGCTTATTATTCAAAATGAGGAAATCTGGTGTCTGTGCCCGCTTTACCACCATTTTCATGCCCAAATGCTTGTTGGTCAAGGCAAACTGCAAGTGGGTGATATGTAAGTGACCACCCTGTGTGGGTTTCAAGTGTCTAATCTTTTGACCAACACTGTTTAACCCTTGCAGAACTACAGCTTCTTATTCAAAATGATGAAATCTGGTGTCTGTGCCCGCTTTACCACCATTTTCATGCCCAAATGCTTATTGGAGAAGGCAAATTTCAAGTGGGTGATATGTAAGTGACCACCCTGTGTGGGTTCCAAGTGTCAAATCTGTTGACCAACGCTGTTTAACCTTTGCAGAATAACAGCTTCTTATTGAAAATGTTGAAATCTGGTGTCTGTGCCCGCTTTACCCCCATTTTCATGCCCAAATGCTCTTTGGTCAAGGTAAATTACAAGTGTATGATATGTAGTGACCATCCTGTGTGGGTTCGAGTGTCAAATCTGTTGACCAACGCTGTTTAACCCTTGTAGAACTACAGCTTATTATTCAAAATGAGGAAATCTGGTGTCTGTGCCCGCTTTACCACCATTTTCATGACCAAATGCTTGTTGGTCAAGGCAAACTGCAAGTGGGTGATATGTAAGTGACCACCCTGTGTGGGTTTCAAGTGTCAAATCTGTTGACCAACGCTGTTTAACCGTTGTAGAACTACAGCTTTTTATTCAAAATGATGAAATCTGGTGTCTGTGCCCGCTTTACCCCCATTTTCATGACCAAATGCTTGTTGGTCAAGGTAAATTACAAGTGGGTTAAATGTAAGTGACCACCCTGTATGGGTTTAAAGTGTCTAATCTTTTGACCAAAACTGTTTAACCCTTGCAGACCTACAGCTTCTTATTCAAAATGATGAAATCTGGTGTCTGTGCCCGCTTTACCACCATTTTCATGCCCAAATGCTCTTTGGTCAAGGCAAATTACAAGTGGGTGATATGTCAGTGACCACCCTGTATGTGTTTAAAGTGTCAAATCTGTTGACCAACACTGTTTAACCCTTGCAGACCTACAGCTTCTTATTCAAAATGATGAAATCTGGTGTCTGTGCCCGCTTTACCACCATTTTCATGCCCAAATGCTCTTTGGTCAAGGCAAATTACAAGTGGGTGATATGTCAGTGACCATCCTGTGTGGGTTTAAAGTGTCTAATCTTTTGACCAACACTGTTTAACCCTTGAAGACCTACAGCTTCTTATTCAAAATGCTGAAATCTGGTGTCTGTGCCCGCTTTACCACCATTTTCATGCCCAAATGCTCTTTGGTCAAGGCAAATTACAAGTGGGTGATATGTCAGTGACTACCCTGTGTGGGTTTCAAGTGTAAAATCTTTTGACCAACGCTGTTTAACCCTTGCAGACCTACAGCTTCTTATTCAAAATGATGAAATCTGGTGTTTGTGCCCGCTTTACCACCATTTTCATGCCCAAATACTCTTTGGTCAAGGCAATTTACAAGTGGGTGATATGTAAGTGACGACCCTGTGTGGTTTTCAAGTGTCAAATCTGTTTACCACCATTTTCATGCCCAAATAATTTTTGTTTAATGCAAAGTGCAATTTAAATTGGTGTAAGAGACACTATTTGAAGTTTATGCATTGTTAGCTTAGTAATCTATCCTTATTTAATTGATTTTAATATAATATTTTCTGTATAAGAAGCTGGAGCCGAATAAGAAGTGAATAAGAAGCTTACTTCAGCCTCGTGTACTTCATCCTGTTTACTTACATTACTGCAGTGTTCAGTGCTTCCAGAGGCAGAGCAGTATAATCTAGTGTGGCTCTCAGGTAGTAACAGAAGGAGGAGCTCTACAGATGATGTCCCAGTGTGCACCCTGCTCATCAATTGCCTGTCTCACGTTTCTTCATGCACCTTGACCTGGATGGTGGAGCTGAGAATCTCCATTTCTCAGTCTCCACTGTCCCGTGCAGCAGCAGATTAGCTCTGCATCGCCAGCCCTGGCTGCTTTACATACTTGCTAGCAGTATCAAGACAGTGCTAAGCCGCTCACTAGACCTCTAGCTTTAGGCTCCACCCACCAAGGCTGTGCCTTGGTTGTGTCTATGTTGCCTTCGTGCAAAGGACCTGGACGTGACAAAACGAGTGGGCAGGAGAGAACTTCCGCCCTTACAGCTCCTAAATGTTTTCTTCGTTCTCTGTCCGTTTGGGGTATTTTTTTTCTTCTATGCAGCATTGGACCCTCGCGGGCTCGCTTCGCTCACCACGCATCGGTCACGGTGTCTCGCTTCGCTCGCCACACTTTTCTATTCCAAATAGATTGTGACATGGACCCAGGGGGTTATGGGAAAGGTCCTCTGCACGAAGAGAATCTAGACGCTACCTTACTCTTGCTGTGCCTTCTGCATGTCCGTTCTCTTATGGTTGGTTCTAAATCGGAGTGGGCTAAGGGACCTCATGTTAGTTGAGGGAAAGCATGTCCACATCGGAGCAAGAACAGTGACAGCATGCGCACAGTAGGCAGCACAGCTCTGAAGGATTTTACTCCATTCTCTGCCTGGCCAGTCTTACTGTTGACAGTCCTGTTGTGGGCCTATTTTCATTGGAGGGCCTGGAGCTGCAGCTCCACCCGCCCCATTGTTAATCCGGCTCTGCACATACTCCATCACTCCTTCTTATACAACCTGTCTGATGACAGTATAACAGGGAACTGCCTGTCTAGCTGTCATAATATCACTCAGCACAACACTTCCCCCTAATACCCTTTGCCAGTGGGTGTGGGGGAAACACAAGGTTTAGAGTTAGATCTTACCATTATTTGCTGCTGCATGACTGGGCCCAACAAGACCTGGTAGCCCTAAACTGTTTAGGTAAGCTGGCGCTTGTAGAAGTACCAATAAGATACTGTAAAATGAACACACTGACACAGTGAAAAGAAACCTTTATTAAAAATGAAATTTCTAAACACACCCCTATTTACCAGTCCATTCCTCACCTAAATGTAGGGGGAATCCTCTTCTTTCTCCCAGCTTGAAATCCACGTGGGGAAAAAAATCTAAATAACCCTATTAATGGTGAGGATATGCCCTGCAAGGAGCTGCAATACTATGTTTGTCTGTCCGCCCCTAATCACTACAGAGCGGCTTTGTACCGACTGGACAGCGTTTTATAAAAGCAGCTCTGCATTGGTTAGTAGTGGTCACACCCCACATGGGGAATAACCTGAAAGACTTCCATTGGCCGGTGCTAGGGTGTTCGGCGCCCCCCTGCAAACTATAAATTTACACAACACCGCCTGTAGTAGTGACACTTACACACGTAACGCCCCCTGCAGTAGTGGCACTAACACACGTAACACACCCTGCAATAGTGATGCTTACACACGTAATGCCTATACCAGTGACGCTTATACAAGACGCAGTGACGCTTACACACGTAATGCCCCCTTGCAGCAGTGACGCTTACACACGTAACACCCCCTGTACCAGTGACGCTTACACACGTAACACCCCCTGTACCAGTGACGCTTACACACGTAACACACCCTGTACCAGTGACGCTTACACACGTAACACCCCCTGTACCAGTTACGCTTACACACGTAACACCCCCTGTACCAGTTACGCTTACACACGTAACACCCCCTGTACCAGTTACGCTTACACACGTAACACCCCCTGTACCAGTGACGCTTACACACGTAACACCCCCTGTACCAGTTACGCTTACACACGTAACACCCCCTGTACCAGTGACGCTTACACACGTAACACCCCCTGTACCAGTTACGCTTACACACGTAACACCCCCTGTACCAGTTACGCTTACACACGTAACACCCCCTGTACCAGTGACGCTTACACACGTAACACCCCCTGTACCAGTTACGCTTACACACGTAACACCCCCTGTACCAGTTACGCTTACACACGTAACACCCCCTGTACCAGTTACGCTTACACACGTAACACCCCCTGTACCAGTTACGCTTACACACGTAACACCCCCTGTACCAGTTACGCTTACACACGTAACACCCCCTGTACCAGTTACGCTTACACACGTAACACCCCCTGTACCAGTTACGCTTACACACGTAACACCCCCTGTACCAGTGACGCTTACACACGTAACACCCCCTGTACCAGTTACGCTTACACACGTAACACCCCCTGTACCAGTTACGCTTACACACGTAACACCCCCTGTACCAGTTACGCTTACACACGTAACACCCCCTGTACCAGTGATGCTTACACATGTAATGCCTCCTGTACCAGTGATGCTTACACACGTAACACCCCCTGTACCAGTGATGCTTGCACACGTAACGCCGCATGTAGCAGTGATGCTTATACACGTAACACCCCCTGTACCAGTTACGCTTACACACGTAACACCCCCTGTACCAGTTACGCTTACACACGTAACACCCCCTGTAGCAGTGATGCTTATACACGTAACGCCCCCTGTACCAGTTACGCTTACACACGTAACACCCCCTGTACCAGTGATGCTTGCACACGTAACGCCGCATGTAGCAGTGATGCTTACACACGTAACGCCCCCTGTACCAGTTACGCTTACACACGTAACACCCCCTGTACCAGTGATGCTTACACACGTAACACCCCCTGTACCAGTTACGCTTACACACGTAACACCCCCTGTACCAGTTACGCTTACACACGTAACACCCCCTGTACCAGTGATGCTTGCACACGTAACGCCGCATGTAGCAGTGATGCTTATACACGTAACACCCCCTGTACCAGTTACGCTTACACACGTAACACCCCCTGTACCAGTTACGCTTACACACGTAACACCCCCTGTAGCAGTGATGCTTATACACGTAACGCCCCCTGTACCAGTTACGCTTACACACGTAACACCCCCTGTACCAGTTACGCTTACACACGTAACACCCCCTGTACCAGTTACGCTTACACACGTAACACCCCCTGTACCAGTGACGCTTATACACGTAACGCCCCCTGTACCAGTTACGCTTACACACGTAACACCCCCTGTACCAGTGATGCTTGCACACGTAACACTGCATGTAGCAGTGACGCTTACACATGTAACGCCCCCTGTACCAGTGACGCTTACACGCGTAACGCCCCCTGTACCAGTGTCGCTTGCACACGTAACGCCGCATGTAGCAGTGATGCTTATACAAGACACAATGCCCCCTGTAGTAGTGACACTTACACACATTATGCTGCAGTGACACATAGACCACATACGCATATACATACACACACACACGCACATACATTACACACATACAGTACAGTCACACATACACACACACACAGATACTGCATACATATACACTCACATGCACTTTCACTCTTTCCAGCCACTTACATAAAGAAGTCTGTCAACTCGTCCTCCTGTGTTGCAAGCTGCAGCCTGTTCCTGTGTAGCTCCACCCCTTATTCCCATGTAGCTCCGCCCCCTGGCACAAACCTGCAAAGGCCTGCCCCCATCTCTGATTGGTCCTCTGCCTTATAATAGAGCAGGGATGGCCATTGGTAAGCAAATCAATTGATGGTTCCTAGTTGATGGTTTCGTACCATTGAGGTTAACCATCAGTGGTACCAATGATGGCCATCCCTAAAACGATTTGTTCCAGAAGCAAATTGCTCCTTTTTATTTTCTCCCAACTATGAATCAGTCCAAATGAATGGGATATTATTAAGGACGGATCAATAAGAGAGTTATCATGTTAAACTGGGTACACACTTGAGCAACGGGCATTCCTGACATCGGAACAAATGCCCATCAGACAAGATTGCCCATACACACTGGAATGATGTTAATGAAGGACAGAACGATCATGTTCCGGCCTTCATTAGCAAAGTACAGTATGCTAGCGTGGGCACCCACATATTGGGCATACACGCTGCCCAATACGCACCGTTGTGAGCGATATATTGGTTCAGACATATCGCCCAGTGTTTACCCAGCTTGACCTCCACACTTCCTACCATCAGACGACATGAGGACACTACAGCCAAGCTTACACCACGGGAAGGCATCCGAAACAGAGCAATCCAGAGTAAACTGTATATTGGCCCTCATTCCGAGTTGATAGCTCGCTAGCTGCTTTTAGCAGCAGTGCACACGCTAGGCCGCCGCCCTCTGGGAGTGTATTTTAGCTTAGCAGAAGTGCGAACGAAAGGTTTGCAGAACTGCTCGAAAATCTTTTCATGCAGTTTCTGAGCAGCTCAACACTACTCCTATCTTGCGATCACCTCATTCAGTTTAGTTCCTGGTTTGACGTCACAAACACGCCCTGCGTTCGTCCAGCCACTCCCCCGTTTCCCCAGACACGCCTACGTTTTTAGCACACTCCCTGAAAACGGCCAGTTACCACCCAGAAACACCCACTTCCTATCAATCACTCACCAATCAACAGAGCGACAGAAAAGCGTCTCTCGACCTTGTGTAAAACTGCATAGTTTTGTGTGAAAAGACTTTGTGCGTGCGTACTGCGGCCCGTACGCATGCACAGAAATGCAGATTTTTAGCCTGATCGCTGTGCTGCGAACGGCAGCTAGCGATCAACTCGGAATGAGGGCCATTGTTATGACATTGTTGAGATATTGCCTTCATTGTTGTGGCAGCATATTAGCAATAATAATAATAAAAACTCCAATTATTACAAGGACACGAGATTAGGGAAATCCAAAAAGTAATTTTTTATTTTATTTATTCTTTATACAGCCACAAATGAACATAAATGAAAATTAGTTGGGTGTCACCTTCTTAAGAGATGACAAGTGCAAATCTCACAGTGCTAAGAGTGTACTTCCATATCTTCATTGCAGAGCATGCTTTCTGACAGGACACTGAGCTCCTGATGTACCTATTCACAAGCCCATCATGGCTTGTGAATAGGTCCCTCAGCACGCCACCACCCCTAACAGAGCCAGAAGAATGAAGAGTGGTGAGCACTGAGCCGGCATCCCGACTAGTGGGGCACCAGCCATTATGGCGGCATGAGGGTACGGAGACGCACGGCTTCTAAACGGGGCAGAATGCGTCTCCGGACACAGTACACAACTGCGTCCCCGTACACTGTACACAGTACCCAGACTGACACAACAGCCTTAAAACAGTTTTCTCCATTTTAAGCACCAGATTCCTCAGCACCATTTTCCCTCTGCAGTGGACACAGACGCTGACAGGACAGGGACACGCAGCTCCTCCAGTGTGACTCCAAATTAGCTCATCGGTACCAGGGGGTCATAGCAGTGGGGGGGGGGGGGGGGGGAGCGATTACTAGTGTACTAAGTCCCCTATCAGTGTACTTAGTCTGCGACCCTGCTAAGCTTGGCATTAGCATAAGGGCGCGGTGGGGGCTGGCACCAAACATCCGTGCCTCCCTGAAGGGCTCTTTGTGGGTTAATTGTGCTTAACCTTTTGTGTGTGTGTGTGTGTGTGTGTGTGTGTGTGTGTGTGTGTGTGTGTGTGCTGTCACATTTACATTATGTCAGGCAGAGTGTGTGTCTTGTACCACAGAGTGTTCCTCTTCACCAGGGGGCTCACTACTGGGTACTGAGTGTTCACAGACTAGCGGAGCTGAATCAGCATGGGTTAATTCTCTTAAGGGAATGATCTCAACTCTTTCTACAAAATTGTCCCGCAATGAGAAAGAGACACAATACTTAAAACAGACTGTGGACTCAGTCCCCAAGACAGCATCTCAATCCCCTCCCATTTGTCCGCAAAAGCTAGCTCTGGCCCATATCCTGCAGTCTGACACTGACAGGTCAGACATGGAGGAGGGTGAGGTAGATTTTGAGGGGGGGATGCTACTCTGTCACAGGGAATAGAGGCTCTTATAGAGGCTATCAGAGATGTTCTGCATATTCCTGATAAGGTGTCAGAGGAGAGTGAGGAATCTTATTTTAAATTCAATAATTTGTTATTTGAGTTTTGATTTTGCATTAACAACTTACATACAAAACAAACCTAAGACTACAAACATACCCACATTACACAGAAACAGCTGTACATTCACAGGGCACATGGAACAACCAGTGGATAACATATTGCATAAAACACACAGTCGCAGCTCGTCGGCGTCTGGGCGTGGCATACCCAAACACATCACTATCCATAGTAGCAGAAGCATAGCACAGTAAGCGCAGTATATTGAAACATAGCGTAGCAACGCCGGCCGCGAGGGCACCCACCCCCAAAACATCCCAGACCAAAAGAAAAGGGATACAAGTCTAAACATTATCTATCCCGAAAATATTTAGATTCCAACCACCTGCCCCATATTGTGAATAATTTCTTCTCCACCTTCCTAGCCAGGAACACAAATTTGTCGTGTGCAATAGTTTCATTGATCAGGGATATCCAAGCCTTAGGTGCCGGGGCCTCAGCAGCCAGCCACAGCCGGGCTATGCAGACCCTAGCCAGGGCGCATAGATTGATGACATATCGCCTGCTGGCCGGATCTAGAGCCTCCTCGTCCACAACCAGCAATGTACACAGCACAGGCGTACATATAGAAGAGGGAATACCGGTATCAATTATGGTGCGTATAACAACCTTCCAGAACAGAGACACGCTAGGGCACACCCAGAGCAGATGCCAAAAGTCAGCACCCATGGCTCCACACTTAAGGCACCGTGAGCTATGAGATCCCCCAATGTGTGTTAGCCTCACCGGGGTCATATACACCCTATGCAGAATATATAGTTGTATTTGCTGGTATCTGACAGAGGAAGTGGAGATCCGATGGGATCCCAAGGCAGTGTTCCACGCGTCATCGGATAGCACACCTACATCAGACTCCCATCTACCCCGGAGACATGGGTCGCCATGGTGCATCTGAAGAATGCGACCATATATCTTCGAGACCAAGTGTCCCGAGTCCAGTGTTCGCAGCATTAATTTGACCGGGGAATCAACAAGGACCGGAGGGCCATTCGGAAATTGGGCGGCCAGAGCGTGTCTCAGCTGAAGGAAACAAAAGAAAAACACAGAGGGGACATTGTGTGCCCGTTGGAGTTGTTGGAATGAGTTAAGGGTGCCATCGCTATATAAATGGCCTAAAGAATACACTCCCCAGTGTCCCCAGACCTCCCGGACCTGAAGCCGGCACAGCTCTGGCAGCCCATGAGCATTATCCAGTGGGGTATCAGGATCAACACCGTGACCTCGCATCACAGAGTGCACCAATTTCCATATTAGGATGGATTGTTTAATCAGTGGCAATGAGGACATTTTGACTCTACCGCAAAGGAGTAGCTGTAATGGGGAGCCACCGGGATAGTCATGGCGCATCATCAGCGAGTGCAAGGCCAGGGCATCGAGGTCGTTAACCCACTCCCAGACATGTGCCAGCTGTGCTGCATAGTAATAAAAACGGAAGTTGGGAAGAGCCAGACCCCCCAGTTCCCGTGACCTGGTCAGGGTATCCAGTCTCAGATGTGCCCGCCTGCTAGCCCACACCAGGGAGGAAAGCAACCCATTTATTTGTTTAAAAATTTTCTGCGGAATATAAACGGGAGAGTGCTGCAAAACATACAGAAGTTTGGGCTGAAAAACCATTTTAACCATGTTAACCCTTCCCGTAACCGTTAAAGGTAACTTCCCCCAGGCCTTCACCCGGGTACGGAGATACGTAATTTGAGGAGTGATATTCAGGGAGGAGAATTTCTGAGGATCATTAGACACCCAGATGCCCAGATATTTGAAGGAGTCCACCCACCGCAGCGGGAGAGCTACTAACGGGGCGGAGGGAACTTCGCCCTGAAGTGGGGTAATAGAGGATTTCTCCCAATTAATCAGGAGCCCAGAGTATCGCCCGAATCCAGTAATAACTTCTAAAATCTTAGGCATAGACTCAGCATAGCGATCCACAAACAGCAAAATATCATCGGCGTATAAGGCCACCTTATCCTCACGGGCACCCACTTTAAAGCCATAGATCCCCACATCCGCCCTCAGGAGGCACGCAAGGGGCTCAATGGCCATGGCAAACAGAGTAGGAGACAGTGGGCAACCCTGTCGTGTACCCCTAGATAGGGGAAAGGAGTGGGATACAAAGCCATTTACCGCACCCCTCGCCGAAGGAGAGGAATACAGTAATTGAACATATTTAATAAAGTTTGGGCCTACGCCAAATCTGCACATAACTTCCCACAAATAATCCCACTCCACAGAATCAAAAGCCTTAGCGGCATCCAAAGAAACAACTATGGAGGAAGAGGGGTCCCTATGGGGAATCTGTAGGAGGGTATACAGACGTCTAAGATTAATGGAAGTCGATTTAGTGGGCATAAATCCCGTCTGATCTGGGTGTATTATATGGGAAATAACTGCATTTAATCTGCCCGCCAGCACCTTGACCAAAATTTTAATATCAGTGGGTAAGAGGGATATAGGGCGATAGGACTCGACTTTCCTAAGATCCTTGTCAGGTTTGGGGAGAACCACAATCACTGCCTCCGCCATGGACGGAGGGAGAGATTCCTGTGTGAAGATTTGGCTATACAACTCAAGTAAAACGAGGGACAAAGAAATCCAAGTGATGCTTATAGACCTCGGAAGGTATGCCATCCAAACCTGAGGCTTTCCCACCAGGGGAGGCCCTCACGGCGGCCACAATTTCATCAGAGGAGATAGGCGCCTCTAACATAGCACAAGCCTCACTGGACAAAGTGGGGAAGCAAACCCCGTCTAGATAATCATTCAGTTGTGAGAAAGTACAATCCAGTTTGGATTCATATAAACGGCTATAGTAAGATACAAATTCAGCCGCCATTTGCGGAGTCTGAGTCAGGGGAACACCAACAGAGTTCACAATCTCTAGCACAACACCAGTAGGTCTATCACCTCGGGCCAGGGAGGCCAGGTATGACCCGGGCCTATCACCAGTAGCGCAAAATGTATGGGAGGAGAAAAGGAGTCTATGCTGAGTCTTTTCCATTAGATAATCTTTCCATTCCCTCTGAGCCGACAACCAGGCTAGCTTAGAACTGTTCAAAGAAACTTGTAAATATTGTAATTCTGCAGCGACACTCCGGGCCTCCAGCTCAACCTCCCGCCGCCTATAAAATTACTTCAGACTAGACACCCTTTTACTCAAACTCCCCCTCAGAAAGGCCTTAAACGTGTCCCATAGAATAGAGATAGATTTTTCAGCACTATTTAGTTCAAAGAATTCCCGCCATGCAGCCTCCAGGTCCGAGCCGTCCCCCATATGTACAAGCCAGAATGGATTAAATTTCCATACAGCTTGGCCTCTAGAGCAGTTAAAGTCTAAGGTAAAGGACAAGGGGGAGTGGTCAGAGATACCCCTAGTCTCGTACCTAATACCACTAACCCGGGGCACCATGTCGCTCGAGAGGAGGGCCAGGTCAATCCTGGAGAACGAAGAATGAGAGTGAGAGAAACAGGAGTATTGTTTAAGAGACGGGTGTCTCAATCTCCAAGGATCAACCAGGCCCAACCCCGACACCACATTTGCAAAAACGGAGTTCCCAGGACATGCTACGAATGAAGACATAGAGAGCCTGTCCTTCGCCGCATCTAACACATTATTGAAGTCCACCAGGCAAATAACGGAGATCCCGGGGGATGAGGCCATGAACCCAGCAGCCTTCTTAAGAACATCAGGGGAATAAGGAGGGGGCACATATACAGCTAGAAGGAGGACAGGGACATAAAATAGTCTACATTTCAAAAACACATATCTCCCCCAGGGATCCGTTTGTATAGACTCCAGCACAAAGGGGACGGTCCGCCTAATAAGGACTGAAACACCACGAGAGGCAGAAGTGTGCGTGGAGTGGTACGCCCATCCCACCCAGGGTCTTTTCAAGGATAAAATCTTACTACCCACCAGGTGAGTCTCCATGAGGCAGACAATATCAGCGGCATAATGTTTAATCTGTCGGAGTACCAGGGACCTCTTAACTTTATCATTGAGCCCTCTCACATTCCATGATAGCATTTTAAGCCCAGCCATAGGACGTCAGAAGCGTAATGAGCGCAACCCCCCGCGGCCGGCCACGCCCGCCACGCAGAAGTGTAGTCGACGCGTGCCAATGCTTAAATAGTACAGCTGCGATCCATATACATCCACAACATAAACTACCACACATAAAATAAGTACAACCCGAAACTATTCCCTGCCCCCCTCCCTGTATACCACCCCCAACATGCAGCATACTTGGATCCCAAAACAAAATACAAACACCTAAAGAGAAAAATAAACAATACTCCGTAGCACCATTAGCTAGTGCAAACACACCGCAATCGGGGCCAAGAATATAATGACCCTCGGGAGAGAAAAAAAAAAATAGAGGTAGCCACCAGCCACCGATTACCGCCCCTCCCATAAAATTGAGGGGAAATCATAGAGGTCCACCCCCTGGGTCAACCTAATACAGAAAGCGAAACATATACGGATATCAGAGAACCAAACATATCAAACCATATATGCAGCCCTCTCCCCCCCTCCCCCCCTGGGAGAGACGAGCATAAAAACAAAAAACTAAATAAATAAAAAAAAATAAAAAAAACACCTAACAGAGATATCCGAGCAGGCAAATGAACAACCACATAACCCGTCCCAATCTCGGGAGCAGAATAGCGGGGAATAAAATGGTCATCAGTATCAATCAGACCCTCCCACCTCCTACCGCCTTGCAGTAACTAGCTTGTATGAGCACAACAGGTAAAATAAACAGCAAGGAAAACAAAAAGGAGGGAACCGGAGAAAGTCTGCCTCCAGAGTTAGGCCAGGTGTTCAAGGATCCGCAAGGGCCCGTCTCGCCGGGAACCGTCTGTCCAGCCATACCATGGCCTCACGAGGAGTTGCGAAAAACTTTGTTTCCCCATCAGCCACCACCCGCAGCCGAGATGGGAAGAGCATGGCATATGGCAGGTCAAGTTCACGGAGTCTCCTCTTAACAGGCAGGAATTGAGCCCTATCTTTTTGTACATCCACCGCAAAGTCCGGGAACACCGATATGGGCGTCCCATTCCATTTCAAAGGGCCTTTGGTACGAGCCAGCCGTAACACTATGTCACGGTCACGGAAATGAAGGAACTTAGCAATAAAGGTGCGGGGTGGAGCCCCTGGGGGCATTGGGCGCAGTGGAACTCTATGAGCCCGTTCAACCGAGAAGTATGGCGAGAACTCCTCAGATCCAAAGGCATCCCGGAGCCATTTTACGAGAAACTCCTCGGGAGCGGAGCCCTCCTCCTTCTCGGGCAGGCCAACGAAGCGGACATTATTACGCCGCAGACGTCCCTCCATGTCTGTCAGCTTTTTGCGCACATCAGTCATCTGAGATTCCAGCGGACCGACAGAGTCTTCAACATTGGATATACGGGTCTCAGCCTCTCCCACTCTCTCCCTAACCCGCTGAAGGTCCTGATGAATAATGGAGAGGTCCGACTGCACCTGCCCAATTTTGTCAGCCAGACGTGCCTCGCTGGCGGTCACTGCATCCAACACTCTCTGTAATGCGGCATCTGGAGGGTCAGAGGAGGCGGAACTATACGCAGGAGATGGGGGTGATGCCTCAGATCTTACAGTCTCTCCCCTCTGTTGCTGAGAACCAGGATTACGGACAAATTTATCCATCGCTCCCGCCGCCGCTCTAGTCTGGCGGCCTTTCACCATTTTGGACAGCACGGTGTCACTCCCTCCAGTCAGCCGGGTATATCAAAGCAAATACAGGCAGGGGGGGGGGGGCGCCCGCTCCACCACCCCACAAACCGACCAGCGGGCGTGAAAGAGGATATAGATATGTATAAATAGGCAGCAGGGTCAGAGATTCCAAGTGGAAAGCAAAGTGTCCGCTGAAGGTATCAGGGGGGCAGGGACTGTCCCCCTCAAACAGAACCGTGGGTTGCAAGGGATCAGTCCCCCGACGCCAACCCTCAGGCGCAGCAGATCCACTCACGTCACATATAATGGAGGCAGGGTCGACAAGCTAGAGGAACGAAGCAGGAGGAGGGAGGATAGGTTATATGCACCTCACTGACACGGCTCCAAATATTAATAGTAACAATAGTCTCCACAGTAGTGGCTCGTGTCTCATATATCTGGGTCCCAGTCTGGAAGGGGACACACAGGAGCCAGGAGTCCGGAAAATGGCCGCGAAGACAGGCAGGGGTTATGACACAGGGCGGCTGCACTGCGCGTCTTCTAAGGTTTCCCCACAGCTAGAGGGCCGGGTGATGTGGCCTCGCAGCTCCGTCAACCGAGTCCCCTGTCAGCTGCAGCGGGCGGCAGCGGATAGCGGGAGCCGCACTTCCGGTTTCCCGGGCGGCGAGAGTCCACGGCAGCCGGGCAGCGCAGGCAGCCCACACTGGACCCTGGTGTACCCGCAGATCGATAGGGCGGCAGAGGAGAGTCCCACACTCCCGTCCCTCAGCGGGAATGGCTGACCGTAGCGGGCGACGGAGCACCACAGGAGCCGGACTTCCGGGTACAGGGAGACACGAGGCAGCGCCGGCTCAGCACGGATCAGGGCCCGCCGGGTAAACAGGGCTCCAGGGCATCGGGTAACAGCTGCAGCCGGCTCAATCTCACTCCAGGGGGGGCAGGAGACATTCACGAATCGATGGTCTCAACTTTAGACCCAGGGGGGGAATATAGGATAATAATACAGGATCAAGTGGCTGGAGAGCTGCACACTGCAAGTGCTACTCCATGCCCGTCCAGGCCACGCCCCCCAGGAATCTTATTTTAATGTAAAAAATAAGTCCTCAGTCACTTTTCCTGCGTCAAAGGAATTGAATACCCTGTTTGAAGAACCTTGGGTTAATCCTGATAAGAAGTTTCAGATCCCTAAAAGGTTGCTCTCATCTTTTCCTTTTCCTCTGGAGGATAGGAAAAAATGGGAAAATCCACCAATAGTGGACGCATCAGTCTCTAGGCTGTCACATAAAATCGTATTGCCTGTTCCTGGTGCAGCTTCCCTGAAAGACACTGCTGATTGTAAAATTGAGACTACTCGCAAATCATTGTACACAGCTGGAGGCCCAAAGACTCACTATTGCATGTGCGTGGATCACTAAGCCATTGCAAAATGGTCAGGTAACCTAATTGAGGGGTTAGATTCCCTATCTAGGGGGGATGTTGTCTTACTCCTGCAGCATATACAGGACTCTGCAAACTTTATAGTGGAAGCCATAAAGGAAATAGGCGTGCTTAACGCACGCACCACCGCTATGGCAGTGTCGGCATGCTGAGGCTTGTGGCTACGCCAGTAGGTCTGCTGACGCGGATTCCAGGAAAGGCCTATTATTCACAGGAGAGACTTGTTCGGAGATCAATTAGACAAATGGATCTCCACAGTTACTGCGGGTAAGTCTACATATCTTCCTTCCGCAGCCCCCCCCAACCAAGAAGACTTATTCAGCTTCTAAGTTACAGTCCTTTCGGACGGCCAAGTTCAAGGGCAAATCCAGAGGTGCTTCTATGTTCCTCCAGTGGCGCAAGAGATAAACCAAGCAAACCAGCAACACCAGGTGCTCAGGAACAGAGCTCCGGCTCTGCTTCCTCAAAGACTTCAGCATGACTGTGGACCGCAATGCCTGGAGGGCTGTCAGATGGGAGCTCGCCTACAATTCTTCAGTCAAATCTGGTGCAGTTCGTGCCAGGATCCCTGGGTCATAAATCTTGTTTCCCAGGGCTACAGACTGGAGTTCCAAGAGCTCCCACCTCACAGATACTTCAAATCAGGCTTACCAGTTTCACAAGAGTATACAAAAAGAAAAGGTCGCACAAGTCGTCTGTTCCTTTAAACCAACCCTCTTAAATGTTTACCGTTTTGTTCATATGAATTATCTTCACTGAGGGGTGCTGCCACAGGCAAGATAGGGTAATATATATGCAAATAAATAGAGAAACAAGATTGCCTTATAGTGGTGCACATTGCTAATATAAAATTTAACTTTTAATCTGTATTAATAAAAAACATTGCGAAATATAGGATAAAATATAGAAGTGAAAAAATAGAAAAAGTGTTTTAAAATATGTGACTCCTCGCACACAGGGCGTCCGCAAACTGTAAGTTCTGTATGCCTTTATAATATGCAAATGTTCATATATTTTACTGTATTTGTTAATAAACGTTATATAATTCCCAGCAGTGATTCATGTCTTGTTTTATATTTATTAAATATTATATAGTTACCAGCAATTCATGTCTTGTTCTTTATTCCTTATTTTAAATATAACCAATAAAGGTCATGTATGACAAGATATACTAATATTCAATTTATATGTAAGAGAATCACTATAGGAGTCTCTAACAAATCAGTGTGCTCACAGAAATCCCTGAGAGATCAATCTCTTTGGTTGTACCGCAAGAGAGTCCGATTAGATACAATAACCCAATGTTATATATCTTTCTTAAGAAGTTAATTTCTTCACAGCAAGATGTTTACAGATGATTTTATTAATTTCTATGTATAGTGTGTGTGTGTGTGTGTGTGTGTGTGTGTGTGTGTGTGTGTGTGTGTGTGTGTGTGTGTGTGTGTGTGTGTGTGTGTGTGTGTGTGTCTCTCCTTGGAATTCATTCATTCCAGTGAACAAAACAGTCCTTGCTTGGCTGCGTTTCTAGAATAAGTAACGTCCATTAAAGACCAGATCCATATCCCACAAATGTCTGGACATATGGTAGAGGTCACTATTATTCCATTTCCACACATTAAGAAGATACTGTATAATATAGTGCTAAGAGTCTAATGGATGTTGTTATATTATGTGTCTGTTCTGCATTTATAGTACACTCATTCCGTCTAGCTGTGACTCATATATTGCCGCATATATTTCAATGTTGTGGTTGATTCTATGGGGTTAATTCCTTTCTACACAGGCAAGTATTGATAACAACAGTCACACAGCGTCTGTGTCCTTTATTAGCAGCACAAGCATAGGTGTGCGCAGGGGGGGTGCCTGGTGCGCACAGGCACCCCCTAATGTCTGGCACCCTGATCTCACATGCCTGATGTAGCAAGCTGATTACTGTCCCCTCTACGCTGCACCCTGTCAGGACTTTATTAGCGACCGGACTCCTGGGTTAATCAAGGGTACCACTGCCACTGGCTTTCAAACTCCCAGCTCCACCTCCATGTACAAAAACAGTATGATGTGATGTGATTACCCGCCACACCTGCCACATGCCCACCTCTCTCCTTCAATGCTATGCCAACGCCAGCCACTGATGAGGATCAGCAACATTGACAGGTCACTCGTTTTTCCAGCAGCAGCAGTACTAGTCTGCGACTGTCAGTGTCAGTGAGTGACTGACTTGTAAGTAAGCTGCTGCAGCTTACAGGGGAAAGAGAGGGGGAGCCAGACCAGGCTGAGGAGGAGCAGTGTAATTGCAGTGAGTGCCATCAGAGGTGTTTGTTTGGTGCACACCGCAACATCTGACAATATATTTGCTTTATTAGGATTGGTACAAGGGTGGATATTTTATATTGCGTTGACCGTCAATAGATGGTGCTAGACACGCCCAAAAGGCGGTGCTAGACACACCCCTCTGACGGTGCACCCCCTAATAAAATGTGCTGCGCACGCCTATGAGCACAAGTCAAACAGTCTGACTATATGGGCTGTAACACACTGGCCGGTTTCTCCCGGATGGCAAAAAGCCGGACAAACTTTGTCCGGCTTTTTGCCATCCGGGAGAAACCGGCAGAGTCTGTCACACAGGACGGCTTTGGCCGTGTGTGATGCTGTGCACATGCTCAGCATCAGACACGGCTTGGAAAAAAAACGTTGTGTGTGAAAGCTCCCCTTCACACACACGGTCCACTGGCTGCAAAGACGGCCCGGCGCCCGCCCGGCAGCCGGACCTTCCAGTGGTGAGACCCGGCTGCAACCCGGCAGCCGGGCCGGGGCCGTGCAGTGTGAAGGGACCCTAGCCCTCACACTGTTAACTACAATGCCGGCACGGGAAAAAGCCGTCCGGCTTTTTCCCGGCCGGCAAAAGCCGGTTAGTGTGTTTTAGCTTTAACTCATGTGTGGCTCCAAATGTTTCAATATTGTAGCTATTCCTTAGCTTCTATCAGCACAAGCAGTTGTTGATTAATGTTGTTACACTGTCCATATTCTTTATTGGTAGCCCAGTTACACAGTCTAGCTGTGACTCATACACTGCTGTGAATGTTACAATATTGTAACTATTTCAGTGAGGTTAATTTCTATCAGTACAGACAGCTCTTAGAACATGATTTCTGTTTAAATCCGCAGTATGGTTTATTTCTGTGTGATTAGTGTGGATTATTAGTGCATTCCTTTATTGCAAATTATCCCACCTCAATAATTAACACAGTATATATCCTTCCCTAATTATCTACAGTATTTTACTGCATATATACCATACACTAAAGGGCAGATGTATTAACCTGGAGAAGGCATAAAGAAGTGATAAACCAGTGATATGTGCAAGGTGTTAAAGGCACCAGCCAATCAGTTCCAATATGTAAATTTACAGTTAGGATCTGATTGGCTGGTGCCTTTAGCACCTTGCACATATCACTGGTTTATCACTTCCTTATGCCTCCTCCAGGCAGAGCCGGCCTTAGGTATAGGCAAACTAGGCAAATGCCTAGGGCATTTGGTATGCTTAGGGGCACCAGCAGCTCCTGCTGATTAAAATGATATGCGGCATGCCTATATTCTGTGTGACTGCGGCTGTATCTGCATACGAAATGCTACGTTGTGTGCATTCCTGGAAATCACTGTAATGTAGCATTTCGTATGCAGATACAGCTGCAGTCGTACACAGAATATAGGTATGCAGCATATCATTTTAATCAGCAGAAGCTGCTTGTACATCCTAGCCATATAGTAATGCAAACAATATGCATTTTCATAAACAAAAGGTGCCCGACGTTAGCAGAGCTGCCAGCTGACTCATGCCAGGCATCTCCTGCAGAACTAGCGGCGGTGCTAGGGGGCACCAGCCAAAATCTTGCCTAGGGCATCATATTGGTTAGGGCCGGCTCTGCCTCCAGGTTAATACAGCTGCCCCTAAGTCTCATAATAGAGTGTAGAGTGTGTTGATAGTGGTAGCTGATTCTATGGGGTGAATTCCCATCAGCACAGACAGCTATTAATACATAGAATCACACAGCGTCTGTGTCCTTCACTAGCAGCACGAGTCACACAATCTGACTATAGCTCATGTGTGGCTCCAAATAGCTGTTAATTAATGTTGTTACACTGTGTCTATATTCTTTATTAGTAGCCCAATTACACAGTCTAGCTGTAACTTATATGGTGCTGTGAGTGTTGCAATATTATAACCATTTTCGTGGAATTAATTTCTATCCGTACAGACAGCTATTAGGACATGATTTCTATTTGGATCCAAAGTATGGTTTATTTCTGTGTAATTCTTGTGGATTATTGGTGATTCCTTGTTACAAAATATTCCACCTAAATCAATACATATCACACACTGAGTCTCATGGTGGAGTGTGCGGATAATAACAGCACGTTGAAACACTGCTCTCCGTATGGCTGTCTAAGCACACTTTCTATCTATATAATTGTACCCTTCGAGGGGTGTAATATTAGAGTATCAATCTAAATCACTGACATGCTATATCGCTGTGGTACACAAGACTATCTACATACACATTTCTCTATCTAAATGATCATTCCCTTCCGGGAGTGTGTAAGATCTTTGTTTCACTGCCTCGGCATTAAAACAGTAGCGGACGCCTCCCTGCGCAGAGCCCAGTGCTGGTTGCTTAAATATGGGGGAACCCCTGTCAATTTCCCCCCCATATTTTTGCAACCAGGGCCGGCTCAAAGAGCCCGAGGCTGGTTTGGTTTAGGAGGGGGGACCCCACGCATTTTTTTTTTTTTAAATTATAACATTTCCCACCCCTTCCCACTGAAAAACATACACGGATCTCATGGATCCGTGCATGCCTATACAAACACGGGATAAAAAAGCAGGTCTGTTTTTTTTTAGCACTTTTTCACGATTTGTATTTTAGCACGGCAGTGTTTGGCTATTGTCGGCAGTGTTTGTGTTTTGCACTTTTTAGTAAATGACCGATTTCTACCTAATTGCAGATGTATTTGACCGATGGTGTATTGATTCGTGATTTTTTCCTAGGACTTCCAAAATATTACGAATGCCCTCATCACTGCCGTGATTTTTGCTTAGTAAATTACCGAGATGACACTTTGAAGAAAAAACGGCATCTCGGTCAAAATCGGGACCTTAGTAAATATACCCCAATGTGTTCAATGGTGCGGTGCTGAGGCAGGGAAGGTCTGGATCGATATTGAGGCTACTGAATTGGGACTCTCTTCGATTTCCTCTCTTCTATGGTGTGGCTTCTCATCCGATTGTGTCTCGTTCTTTATCAATCTGGGATTATGCAAATAGAAAATATAAGAAAGGTAATGGATACCCAAGAGTATTCGGGCGCTGAGAGGCGAGGTGCTCTGCTAAGCAGCAGCCAAATTTAAGAGGGAAGTCACTCCCAATATATTTACACTGAAAAGGAGAAAGAAGGGAGGCTGCGCTTCAGGAGGAAAAGAACAATAATCCACTAAATGTGTACAGTTTTATAATTTATTAAAAACACTAACTTATTAAAAAGCAGCAATTTTCATAAAATTAAATGTGCCATGTGCATACAAAAAAAAGGGAAAGATTTTTTACCCAGAGTATTGGTTCAGGATAGATATCATATGAACTCAGGATCCGTTCCAAGTATTGCCCTAGAATACTGAAAGTCCAGTTGTAATCCACTGTGTAGAGTCCCTGTTAGATGTTGTTATGAGAGTCCTTTATAAATTCCATATGCCGCTAGAGGATTGGATTGAAATGCAATGTCCCGTATACAGTGGGTACCTCATGCAATGCGGTAATTGGATGGTGCATCTCTGGGACTCCTCTGGATAGCTGGAAAATTGATGAGGGCTGGTCCGGATCCAATTGAGGAGATGTCCTGCTCCAAAGGGTAAAAACCTGACGCGTTTCGCTACATATGCCTTGCAGCTTTTTCAAAGGTAACTAATAGAATAGAAAATAAATAGAAAATATAGTCTGGCTCCCTCTCCCACCCCTGTTATTCCGCTCCTCCATAATCCGGCTTTTCCTCCAGGAATGCATAATATAGCATTTCTTCCATGGAAAAGCAGAGGCATTTTGTTCCTTAATGATATTTCTAAGGATAAGAGTTTCCCCCAATTCTCTCAAATTCAAGATAATAATTACATACCGACTACATATTTTTTCCAATATTTACAAATTAGACACTTTCACTCTACAGTGAAACATACACTTGTTAATAGGCCATTATCTGCTTTTGAAGCAATGTGTCTCAGACGCTCTTCCACCAAAGGACTGATTTCTTTTATCTATACACTGCTCTCTGACGGCCCCACAACTCCACAACCTCCCTACAAAAAAGCCTGGGAAACGGATCTTAACTCTCCTCTCACTGAGGACGAGTGGTCAGAGATTTGGGACAATGCGGCCTCTAGCTCTATATGCGTCAAAATAAAGGAAAACATTTATAAGTTATTATATCGGTGGTACTATGTCCCCTCCAGACTTAGTAGGATCTATCCTGGTACTTCTGATAGGTGTTGGAGAGGGTGTAACTTAGAAGGCTCATTTATGCATATATGGTGTTCTTGCCCTAAGATAGTTAGCCTATGGAATGAAGTCGTCAACTTCATAGCAATTCTATTGCATATCCCCATTCCAAATGACCCCAAATATTTTCTTCTACCACTAGATATCCCAACATTATCCAAACATCAAAATAAATTGATACACCATGTGATCTCTGCGACCACCTGCCAAATTGCGATGGATTGGAAGCAATTAGCTGCCCCTTCTCTGCACACTATAATGTCCCATATTTGGTACGTGTACCGTATGGAATATATGACGAGCATCCTCAATAACTCTTTCAAAAAATTTATTGCCATTTGGTCTCCGTGGATCTCCTTTCATCGAATCAGCTCTCCTTTCGCCATTTGATACTTACCCCCATTGGCGGTATTTTTTTTATACGGGAGCATGTGAACTTTTATCCCTTTTTGTCAAGGGTCCAACCCACCCCCTTTATTCCTTATTCCTTCTTCCTTACTCTCTGTTCTTCTACTGTCCTTTAACCCTCTTTTTTTTCTTTTCTTTTTTCCTCTCTTACTTTCTGCCTTCTTAGGTTTATCACTTTCTTAAGTAACTACACCATCCAGACGTTTGTCTTTTCTTTTTCTTTATTTCTTTAGAAAAGGATAAAATGGATCACATACAGCAATTTAATAGTACAATGATTATCAGGTTTTTATAGGTGTTTTTATTTTATTAGATTGTGAATGTTGGAATTTGTGTTGATGTGCTGTGATCTCCCAATAAACAAATCTTTAAAAAAAAAAAAAGAAAATGGACAAGGCCAAAATCTGGACTTTTATGAAGACCAGATGTAGGCCCACATCTACTCCTGCTTGTAGAAAAAGCAGGAAACGTCCTAGATGAAATTCCACCGCAGAAAATTTTCTGCTCTCACACCAAGAGACGTATCTCTTCCAAATACGATTGTAATGCTTAGACGTTACCCCCTTCCTGGCTTGGATCATAGTCAGGATAACCTTGTTAGGGATCCCTCTCCTGGCTAGAATCAGCCTTTCAACTTCCATGCCGTCAAACGTAGCCATGGTAAGTCCTGATAGACGAATGGGCCCTGTTGCAGAAGATCCTCGCAAAGAGGAAGAGGCCACGAATCTTCAAGGAGCATCTCCACAAGGTCCGCGTACCAGGCCCTTCTTGGCCAGTCTGGAGCAATTAGAATTGCTTGAACTTTTTCCCTTTTTAGTCTCTTTAGCATTCTTGGGATCAGAGGAAGTGGAGGAAACACGTATACCATCTAATAGACTCATGGAGTCGCCATGGCGTCTACTGCCACCGCCTGTTGGTCTCTCGACCTGGAACAATACCGCTTGAGCTTCTTGTTGAGACGAGAGGCCATCATGTCGATCTGTGGATATCCCCATCGATTTGTCAAGCACCTGAACACTTCCGGGTGAAGGCCCCACTCCCCCGGGTGCAGGTTGTGTCTGCTGAGGAAGTCTGCTTTCCAGTTGTCTACTCCCAGAATGAAGATGGCTGACAACGCCACAGCATTTATCCCTGCAAAGAAGATAATTCTTGATACCTCTGACATTGCTGCTCTGCTTTTCATTCCGCCCTGTCGGTTAATATACGTTGTTGCCATCACATTGTTCAACTGGAGAACCACAAGTACCAGCATGCGGCGGAAAACCGGGCCCGCTGGTACCTGTAGTACTACTACTAAAAAAATACCCCAATAAAGACATTACACACACACACCTTGAAAGTATAACTTTAATGCATACATACACACCACCATATACACATACTTACCTTATGTTCACACGAGGGTCGGTCCCCTTCTCCAGTAGAATCCATGGTGTACCTGTTGAAAAAATCCTACTCACCAAATCCAGTGTAGAGGGCTCCTCGGATAATCCATTTGTAATCGACGTACTTGTAAAAATAAAAAAAGGGGACACCCGACCACGAACTGAAAGGGGACCCATGTTTTCACATGGGACCCCTTTCCCCGAATGCCAGAAACCCCCTCTGACTGATGTCTAAGTGGGTTTCTTCAGCCAATCAGGGAGCGCCACGTTGTGGCACCCTCCTGATCGGCTGTGTGCTCCTGTACTGTATGACAGGCGGCACACGGCAGTGTTACAATGTAGCGCCTATGCGCTCCATTGTAACCAATGGTGGGAACTTTGTGGTCAGCGGTGAGGTCACTTTCGGTCAACCGCTGACTACAAAGTTCCCACCATTGGTTACAATGGAGCGCATAGGCGCTACATTGTAACACTGCCGTGTGCCGCCTGTCAGACAGTACAGGAGCACACAGCCGATCAGGAGGGTGCCACAACGTGGCGCTCCCTGATTGTCTGAAGAAACCCACTTAGACATCAGTCAGAGGGGGTTTCTGGCATTCGGGGAAAGGGGTCCCATGTGAAAACATGGGTCCCCTTTCAGTTCGTGGTCGGGTGTCCCGTTTTTTTTATTTTTACAAGTACGTGGATTACAAATGGATTATCCGAGGAGCCCTCTACACTGGATTTGGTGAGTAGGATTTTTTCAACAGGTACACCATGGATTCTACTGGAGAAGGGGACCGACCCTCGTGTGAACATAAGGTAAGTATGTGTATATGGTGGTGTGTATGTATGCATTAAAGTTATACTTTCAAGGTGTGTGTGTAATGTCTTTATTGGGGTATTTTTTTAGTAGTAGTACTACAGGTACCAGCAGGCCCGGTTTTCCGCCGCATGCTGGTACTTGTGGTTCTCCAAGTACCAGCTTGCGGGGGAGGCTTGCTGGGACTTGTAGTACTGCTACTAAAAACAATATTCATAACTTTCAACAAAGGCTATCAGCCCCCCATCCGCAGCCCATTGGATGGGGGGGGGGACAGCCTCGGGCTTCACCCCTGGCCCTTGGGTGGCTGGGGGGGGACCCCTTGATTGAAGGGGTCCCCACTCCCCCAGGGTACCCCGGCCAGGGGTGACTAGTTGGATATTTGATGCCACGGCCGCAAGGCACTGTATAAAAGTGACCCCCGGCTGTGGCATTATCTGTCCAGCTGGTGGAGCCCGGTGCTGGTTTCAAAAATACGGGGGACCCCTACGCTTTTTGTCCCCCGTATTTTGGAACCAGGACCAGGCGCAGAGCCCGGTGCTGGTTGCTTAAATATGGGGGAACCCCTGTCAATTTTTTCCCCATATTTTTGCAACCAGGGCCGGCTCAAAGAGCCCGAGGCTGGTTTGGCTTAGGAGGGGGGACCCCACGCAATTTTTTTTTTAAGTTTAAACATTTTTTTTTTTTTTTACAAGGTGCACAATGAAACCCTGCACGGATCCCTCAGATCCGGCCGAGATTCATTGTATTAAAGCCGGCAGTGTTTTACAAGTCACTCACGTAAAACACTGCCTAAAAAAACGCATGACATCGAAAAAAACGAAAATGCAGAATACGGCAGCTTAGTAAATTAGTGGTAATCAATTCAAAAAGTTGCATATTTACACTTTCGATGTCATTCGTGATTGAACTTTGACCTCAAACGGAAAAATACGATTCTTAGTAAATTTACCCCATTGTGCCAACTGCGCAGCAATATAGTATTTTCTAAAATCTGGAATACCCAGTCCTCCACTATGAGTGGAGCGCTGAAGCAGTTGTAGGCGAATTCTGGGATGTCTATTCGTCCATATGAAGCGAGAAGACTGAAATCTCAAAAATGTAAATACATAGGACGGGATAAAGATTGGAAGAGTCTGAAAAAGGTAAAGGAGTCTGGGGAGTATGTTCATCTTGACTGAATTTATCCTTCCTATCCAGGAAACAATGTGAGAAGACCATGAGAGTAAATCTAATTTAATCTGGTCTAAAATACGGGGGAAGTTAGCTTGAAACAATTGATGATGTCTATGTGTTAAAAAAATACCTAAATATTTAAGTGTCTTCTTATGCCAAGTAAATGGAAATGAGGCTTCTAGGGTTAATTTGGTTGGTCCAGGAATATAAAAGTCTAATACTTCAGTTTTTCCAGTATTGATTTTATAGCCTGAGAGTTGGGAGTAGAGGTCAATTTCATTCAAAAGGGGATGTAAAGATTGGGTCGGATTTCCTAGAGATAGGAGAACATCATCCGCGTATAGGGCAATTTTGTGATCAGTCGGACCAACACGTACACCGATAAGGTCAGTGTTATTACGTATTCTTGCAGCTAGGGGTTCCATGACCAGGGCGAAGATTAGGGGGGAGAGTGGGCATCCCTGTCTAGTACCATTGTTGATCTGAAAAGGAGAAGAGGTGAGACGGTTAACAGATACTGTGGCTGTAGGGTGTTAGTATAGGGCCTGAATGCCTTGCGAGAATTTACCGGTAAAGCCCATTCTGTTAAGGACCTGAAAGGCAAAAGGCCAGGAAATTCGGTCAAATGCCTTCTCGGCGTCTAGTGCAAGGATCAGAGAGGGTAGTTTCTGTTTGTGTATAGAATGAATTATATCTATAGCCCTTCTGGTGTTGTCAGATGCTTGGCGACCCGGGATGAAACCCACTTGGTCTGGGTGTATGAGGTGAGGGAGATAGGAAGCTAAACGTTTTGCCAAGACCTTTGCATAGATTTTAAGATCTACATTGAGCAACGAAATTGGCCTATAATTGGCGCATTTCGTGGGGTCTTTGTCAGGTTTCGGAATCACCACAATGTTTGCTTGCAGAGAGGCCGGTGCGAAGGAGGAGCCACTTAGTATGCTATTGAACAGAGGAGTGAGGTGGGGGGTGAGTTCATTTACAAAGATTTTGTAATATTGGGCCGTGAAGCCATCAGGTTCTGGAGCAGCTGAAGACTGCATGGACTTGATGGCAGCTGTGACTTCCTCCGGTGATATGTCTGCATTTAGTGATGCTAGCTGAATATCAGTAATGGTAGGTAGCGGTGTGTTCAGTAAATATGTCCGTATATTCTCTAAGTCAGTCGAGGGAGAGGAGGATTTCGGCAGGTTGTATAGTAGTTTGTAAAAGTCTCTAAATTCATCCACCATGTCTGTGGAGTTATACGTAAGACCATTTGATTTTTTGGTGAAAATTTTATCAATAGTAGTGGAAGCTTGTTTGCGTCTCAGCTTAGCTAGCAAGGAGTCAGCCTTATCTGATTTATCGTAAAATCTTTGTCTCAGTTTTTGTAAGATGGTCGCTGCCCGTCGAGAAAGTAAAGCGTTCAATTGACCTTGAGATTGTCGATCTGGGATAGGAGTGGTGCTGAAGGAGATAGTTTATGTTGGGCCAGTAAAGCAGTTATTTGAGTTTCCAAGGATGAAATTTCTCGTGCTGCTCTTTTCCGCAGAATAGAGGTCTTAACCATTAGGTGGCCTCGGAGAGTGGCTTTATGAGCCTCCCATACAATTCCAGGAGTAACATCTGGGGTGGTATTTTCGTCAAAATAGTGTTTCAGGGTCATTTTGAGGTCAGTTAAGGTCGAAGGGTGTAACAATAATGTGTCATCCAGGCGCCATTTACGAGTTGGCGGAGGGCCCTGGAGGAGGTCTAATAAAATATACACTCCTGCATGATCGGTCCACGTAAAAGGGGATATGCCAGCGTCCGCAATTAAAGAGGTAGTGTAATGAGAGATGTGGAGCATGTCAATGCGTGAGTATTGCTGATGAGGGGCTGAATAATGTGTGTAGTCTCGAGCCGAGGAGTGGCATAACCGCCATGAGTCGCATAGGTTCAGTTGTTTAAGAGACGAGGAAAGGGTGAGAGACACCTTAGGAGTGGTAACGTCCTTTTTAGCATTTGAGGGGCCAGATTTATCTAGTGAGTGGTCAATAACAGTGTTGAAGTCCCCACCTAGGATTATGCGACTCTGTGCAACCTTTTGAAGACGCCTAAATAAAACTTGGAAGAATTGGGACTGATCTTGGTTAGGGGCGTATATGGAGGCGAAGGTGAAAGTTTCGGAACGTAGGGAACCGATTACCAGAATATAACGCCCTTCCGGGTCCGTTATTGTTTTAGAGTGAAGAAAAGGAATGTTGTGGTGAATCAAAATCGCGACCCCCCCTTTTTTTTACAATTAGCCGAGGCAAAGAAGGTCTGAGAGTACTGCTTGCCTTTTAGCTGGGTGTGCAGACCCGTGAGGTGGGTTTCTTGGAAAAAGACAATATCTGCTTTCTCTCTTTTACATGCGCTAAGAACCACAGTACGTTTTTTGGGGGAGTTTAGCCCATTAACATTTGATTGATAATAATTTCAGAGCCATGACTGAGTGGTAAAGAAGGGGCAAGCTCTAGATTCCCGGAAGCACTGAATGCGTTGGTAAAAAATAAAATAAAATAAAAAAAGAAAATATAAAAAAAAAAATAGCAAGGGTCCAACCCGAGATTAAAAAGGTCGGGAGGGAGGGGGAAAAGAGAGAAGTTAAGTTTATAGCATAGAGTGAAAAGAAAGAGAGACAGAGAGTGCCCATAGGGGCGTAAACCCTAAAGAGGTGGGTCCCGATCAGGGGCCGCAGTATCAGTGATGAAAAAATTGCAATCACTACAAACAAAGGGTGCATGGGGGTGGTGGGATTCGAAACTGGTGCCACCAGAAAACTCTGGTCCCCAACCTGTCGGAAAATTCCAACAGCATAACAAAGTTCCCTAAACGTAGGGAAAAGAAACAGTGTACTACCTGTAGGGGTAGGAGGGGAGGGAGTCTATAGGGGGGAGGGGGGGAAGGGGGGGCACTATTCAGGTCTGCATAACTTCTAAACAATAACACATAAGCAGCCATGTAGTAACGAGGTCAAAGGTGGCCCTATAACACATAATGACTGTCCAAAGATTAACTAGATAAACAAATAAATGTGAAATCGCATTGAATCAATAAAGGGGTATAACCTGGACCTTTAGGTGAACTTCCGTGTAGCAGATTCTCAGAGAAATGGTTGTCTGTGACCTGCATTACAAAACAAAAAAACAAAACCACAACACATAACACGGGGAGAAAAAGACAAGATATGACCTAGGGAGACTGAGCAAGGCCTGTGACCTATCGTTGAGACCGGCCCAATCATATAAAGAGCAAAAAAAAGTCATAAAAAAGGACAAAGTCAATTCGTTGTGGCAGTTGAGAGTAGAGGCACAGAAATCGACCAAGTAAAGTCAAGGGGGGTCCGCCTCCCCAGAACGTCGACGGCCCACTCTTGTCCATTCAGCCATTGGGGGCTTCGGGCGCTGAGATGCAGGAGGGATCGGGGAGGGGGAGGTGTGGGCAGGAGTCCGGGAGCAGATCCAGTTTTGCGAGTAATTTGTGACCCTGTACCAGAGTTTTGATTGGATATATGACATTATTGGCCGAGACTTGGAGGAGAAAAGGAAAGCCCCACCTGTACCGAATATTATGCTGGCGGAGAATCCTCGTAACAGGTTGAAGGTCCCTCCTCTTCTGTATGGCGGAAGGAGCCAAGTTCTGGAATATTTGCAGGTGCATGTCCCGTAAGGGAATAGTAGGAGTGTCTCGAGTGGCAAACAAAATTCGCTCCTTGGATCTATAGTAGTGTAGGCGGACAATAACATCTCTGGGAGGTTGAGATGCTGAGGGTTTGCTTCTTAAAGCTCTATGGGCTCTGTCGCAAATGCAGTTATCAGAAAGGTCTGGTAGCAGGTGTTGAAAAAAGTCTTTTAGAAAAGTCTGCAGGGAAGAACCGGACACAGATTCCGCGACATGCCGGAAACAAAGATTATTTCGGCGGGAGCGATTATCTTGATCTTCCTGCTTCTCCTTAAGCATTTCAATATCATCTTGGAGCCTGGTAAATTCCGAATCCATGCGCACTTGTGAGCGACAAAAGTCGTCGGTCTTTGTTTCCAAAGCATCCGTCCTGGAGCCCAAGGAGGCAATTTGCGTTTTAAATTCCGAGACCGCTTTGGAGAGTTCTTGGCTAAAAGCGGACTGCATGCATTCTAGTAAGCTGGTTATCACAGCCTGTATCTGTGGGTCGATACCAGAGTCAGAGGATTGTGGAGAAGATGGCGAGTCCAGGAGGGACCGCTGTGACTGTGCAGGTTTAGTTTTGTTTCCAAAAAAGTTCGTAGGGGCCGATTGGCCTTTCTTGGTTCTTTGCGACATAACGTAGGAGGGTAGGAGGAGGAATGCAGACTACACCTGAGGTATGGGAGGGAGGGAGCTTAGGTAGTACTCTTATACAAATGGGGGACCAGAGAGAGGTTAGGCCACATTAGAGAGACATGCCGTGGAGCCCCCAGAGGTCTCGTGACCAGAGCTCATCCTTTAAGGAGCGTTGAGAAAGGGTATTACAGTGTGTCACAATTAGTGAATTATTCTATTAATTTAGTATTAATTAGCAGGACTCCAGGTGCCAGTCAGACAATGCCTCCGCGGTGGGAGACGCACGGAAGTCCCACTTAACTTTCAGTGCCAAGGGGTACTAAGAGGGGGGCAATCTGTACCTAATAGTAAAGACTGACCCTAGAGTGGGGGTGAGAGGGACGGGTACTGGGGGGACACAGTGCAGCTCCCCGAATATGCCGGAGACCCACCACCACAGAGCCAGAAGGATATGGCCACTCAGCCTGATGATCCTGTGCACAGATCAGTCAGCAGACACAGCAACCTAGCAGCCTGACAGAGCCATGAGATGACAGCCGTTAGTAGAAAGGCACCCCTGTATGATGGGGCTTGCAGAGGTAAGTAGGTACAGTACCTCCGATCCTGGGTGTCCAGGATCCACCACACGCAGCCCGGTCAGCAGATGGTTAATGCTGGTGCACTGCCAGGGAGATCCGTCAGTGGCATGGCCGGTCGCAGGTGATGGGGACCCATAGCGCGCCCTCCACGGAGCAGGCAGCCAGGTCCTGGGCCCAGCACAGGAGAGCAATTGGCGGCACCTCCGGCCGCGGGCGCCGGGGATCCTCAGTGCACCCCCCCGGGATGCAGGCGAGCGGGTCCAGGGTCCAGTAGAAGAGCCGTCAGCGGCACTTCCAGTCGCGGGTGCTGGGGATCTCCAGCGCGTCCCCGGGATGCGAGCGGGGCCAGGGCTCAGCAGAAGAGCCGTCAGCGGCACTTCCGGTCGCGGGTGCCGGACCTCAACAGCGCGCCCCCCGGGTAGCAGGTAAGCGGGGCCAGACTCCAGCTGGAGAGCGGTCGGCGGCACTTCCGGTCGCGGCCGCCGGGGATCCACCGCGCGTCCCCCAGGCAGAAGGCAGACAGGACCGGGATACCACCTTTCAAACGGCTGGTAGGGAGAGGCAGGAGACCCGCAGGGCAATAGAGAATCCCGGATCACCGGGCCGCAGGAAGCAGGGGACACCCGTCGGGTAGTCACAGAAATCTAATCCCCGGCTTCATTAGGGTGCACAGGCCTCAACCCGCAGAGACGCAGGAGGCGTCTCCCGGCTCAGAGAACTGAAACCGGCCTCGTCCATTTTCTTTCAGAAACAAATGGCTTCTCTCCCTGAGGTCCAGACATTCTTGAAAGGTGTTCTGCACATCCAGCCTCCCTTTATGTCTCCCACGGCACCTTGGGATCTCAATGTTTTGCTGCATTTCCTCCAAACGGACTGGTTTGAGCCGTTACAGGAGGTGGACGTAAAATATCTTACATGGAAGACCGTAACACTGTTGGCCTTGGCTTCAGCAAGACGTGTGTCGGAGCTGGGGGCTTTGTCTTACAAAAGTCCCTATTTAATTTTTCATGAGGACAAAGCTGAACTCAGAACTCGTCAGCAATTTCTTCCTAAGGTGGTGTCTGCGTTTCACATCAACCAACCTATTGTGGTTCCGGTGGTCAGCGACACCTCTGCTACTTGAAAGTCTTTGGATGTCGTGAGGGCTTTGAAGGTGTATGTGAAAAGAACAGCTCGTCACAGAAAGACTGACTCGCGGTTTGTTCTTTATGATCCCAATAAGATTGGGTGTCCTGCTTCAAAGCAGACAATTGCACGCTGGATCAAACTTACTATCCAGCATGCTTATTCCACGGCAAGTTTGCCATGTCCAAAATCTGTACAGGCCCACTCTACTATGTCGGTGGGTTCTTCCTGGGCGGCTGCCCGGGGTGTCGTGGCTTTGCGGCTCTGCCGATCAGCTACTTGGTCAGGTTCGAACACGTTCTACGAGTTCGATACTTTGGCCTCTGAGGACCTTCAGTTTGGTCAATCAGTTCTGCAGGAGCCTCAGCACTCTCCCACCCGGTTTGGGAGCTTTGGTACATTCCCATGGTACTATATGGACCCCAGTATCCTCTAGGACATAAGAGAAAATAGAATTTTAATTACCTACCGGTAAATCCTTTTCTCGTAGTCCGTAGAGGATACTGGGCACCCGCCCAGTGCTTCGTTTTTCCTGCACTGTTACTTGGTTAAGTAATGTTGGTTCAGCCATTGATGTTCCTGTTTCAAGTTTGGTTAGCTTGGCTTTCATCTTGTTGTGTGTGCTAGTTTGGAATCTCACCACTATCCTTATCTATCCTTCTCTCAAAGTATGTCCGTCTCCTCGGGCACAGTTTCCTAGACTGAGTCTGGTAGGAGGGGCAAAGAAGGAGGAGCCAGCCCACACTATCAAATTCTTAAAGTGCGTATGGCTTCTAGTGGACCCGTCTATACCCAATGGTACTAAATGGATCCCAGTATCCTCTACGGACTACGAGAAAAGGGCTTACCAGTAGGTAATTAAAAATAAGATTTTAAACCTACCGGTAAATCTTTTTCTCGTAGTCCGTAGAGGATGTTGGGGACTCCGTAAGGACCATGGGGATAGACGGGCTCCGCAGGAGACATGGGCACTTTAAGAAAGACTTTAGGTCTGGGTGTGCACTGGCTCCTCCCTCTATGCCCCTCCTCTAGACCTCAGTTAGAGAAAATGTGCCCAGAGGAGATGGACAGTACGAGGAAAGGATTTTTGTTAATCCAAGGGCAAGATTCATACCAGCCACACCAATCACACCGTATAACTTGTGTATCAAGTAAACAGTTAACAGTATGAAAAAATAACGTAGCATCAGTCCAACCTGATGGAACTATAACATAACCCTTATGTAAGCAAAACTATAAACAAGTCTCGCAGAAGTAGTCCGCACTTGGGACGGGCGCCCAGCATCCTCTACGGACTACGAGAAAAAGATTTACCGGTAGGTTTAAACGTCCTAGAGGATGCTGGGGACTCCGTAAGGACCATGGGGATTATACCAAAGCTCCCAAACGGGCGGGAGAGTGCGGATGACTCTGCAGCACCGATTGAGCAAACAGGAGGTCCTCCTCAGCCAGGGTATCAAACTTATAGAACTTTGCAAAGGTGTTTGACCCCGACCAAGTAGCAGCCCGGCACCGCTGTAGTGCCGAGACCCCTCGGGCAGCCGCCCAAGACGAGCCCACCTTCCTAGTGGAATGGGCCTTAACCGATTTCGGTAACGGCAATCCTGCCGTAGAATGCGCCTGCTGAATCGTGTTACAGATCCAGCGAGCAATAGTCTGCTTTGAAGCAGGGCCGCCAACCTTGTTGGCTGCATACAGGACAAACAGTGCTTCTGTTTTTCTGATCCTAGCCGTTCTGGCCACGTAAATTTTCAAAGCCCTGACCACATCCAGGGACTCGGAATCCTCCAAGTCACGTGACGCCACAGGCACGACAATAGGTTGGTTCATATGAAAGGATGAGACCACCTTAGGTAGGAATTGAGGACGAGTCCGCAATTCTGCTCTATCCATATGGAAAACCAGATAGGGCTTTTATGTGATAAAGCCGCCAATTCCGAAACTCGCCTAGCCGAAGCCAAGGCTAACAACATGACCACCTTCCAAGTGAGATATTTCAACTCCACTGTTTTAAGTGGTTCAAACCAATGTGACTTAAGGAAACTTAACACCACGTTAAGGTCCCAAGGCGCCACCGGAGGTACAAAAGGAGGCTGAATATGCAGTACTCCCTTCACAAAAGTCTGTACTTCAGGTAAAGAGGCCAATTCCTTTTGAAAGAAAATGGATAAGGCCGAAATCTGAACTTTAATGGAGCCTAATTTTAGGCCCAAATTCACTCCAGTTTGTAGGAAGTGAAGAAAACGGCCTAGATGGAATTTTTCCGTAGGAGCATTCCTGGCCTCACACCAAGAAACATATTTACGCCATATTCGGTGATAATGTTTAGATGTCACGTCCTTCCCAGCCTTTATCAGCGTAGGAATAACCTCATCCGGAATTCCTTTTTCCGCTAGGATCCGGCGTTCAACCACCATGCCGTCAAACGCAGCCGCGGTAAGTCTTGGAACAGACATGGCCCCTGTTGTAACAGGTCCTGTCGTAGAGGAAGAGGCCCCGGATCTTCTGTGAGCATTTCCAGCAGATCCGGATACCAGGTCCTTCTTGGCCAATCTGGAACAACGAGAATTGTTCTCACTCCTCTTTTTCTTATTATTCTCAATACCTTGGGTATGAGAGGAATAGGAGGAAACACATAAACCGACTGGAACACCCACGGTGTCACCAGGGCGTCTACTGCTACCGCCTGAGGATCTTTTGATCTGGCGCAATACCTCTGTAGCTTTTTGTTGAGACGGGATGCCATCATGTCTATCTGGGGCAGTCCCCACTGACATGCAATCTGTGCGAAGACTTCCCGATGAAGTCCCCACTCCCCTGGATGCAGGTCGTGTCTGCTGAGCAAGTCTGCTTCCCAGTTGTCCACTCCCGGAATGAACACAGCTGACAGTGCGCTTACATGATTTTCCGCCCAGCGAAGAATCTTGGTGGCTTCCGCCATTGCCACCCTGCTCCTTGTGCCGCCTTGGCGGTTTACATGAGCCACTGCGGTGATGTTGTCTGACTGGATCAGAACTGGTTGGTCGCGAAGTAAGTTCTCCGCCTGATGTAGGGCGTTGTATATGGCCCTCAGTTCCAGGATGTTGATGTGAAGACAAGTCTCTTGACTTGTCCAGAGTCCTTGGAAGTTTCTTCCCCTTGTGACTGCTCCCCACCCTCTTAGGCTCGCGTCCGTGGTCACCAGGATCCAATCCTGAATGCCGAACCTGCGTCCTTCCAAAAGGTGAGCACTCTGCAGCCACCACAGGAGAGATACCCTGGCCCTGGGGGACAGGGTGATCCGCTGATGTATTTGTAGATGTGATCCGGACCACTTGTCCAATAGGTCCCATTGGAAAGTCCTTGCATGGAACCTGACGAAGGGAATGGCCTTGTATGCTGCCACCATTTTTTCCAGGACTTGAGTGCAATGATGCACAGACACTTGTTTTGGCTTCAATAGATTCTTGACTAGAATCATGAGTTCCTAAGCCTTTTCTATCGGGAAAAAAACCTTTTTCTGGTCTGTGTCCAGAACCATGCCCAAGAAGCTCAGACGAGTTGTAGGAACCAGCTGCGACTTCGGGATATTGAGAATACAGCCGTGTTGCTGTAACACCTTCACTGAAAGTGACACACTGTTCAGTAACTTCTTTCGTGATCTCGCTTCTATGAGGAGATCGTCCAAGTATGGGATAATTGTGACACCCTGCTTGCGCAGGAGCACCATTATTTCCGCCATTACCTTTGTGAAAATCCTCGGGGCCGTGGAAAGCCCAAACGGCAACGTCTGAAATTGGTAATGACAATCCTGTACCGCAAATGTCATGTACGCCTGATGAGGTGGATATATGGGAACATGAAGGTATGCATCCTTTATGTCCAGGGATACCATAAAATCCCCCCCTTCCAGGCTGGCGATGACCGCTCTGAGCGATTCCATTTTGAACTTGAACCGTTTTAAGTATAGGTTCAGGGATTTTAAATTCAATATGGGTCTGACCGAACCGTCCGGTTTCGGAACTACAAACAGGGTGGAGTAGTATCCCTTCCCTCTCTGAAGTAGGGGAACTTTGACCACCACTTGTTGAAGACACAATTTGTGAATAGCATTTAACACTATCTCCCTTTCCAGGGGAGAAGTCGGTAGAGCCGATTTGAAAAACCGGCGAGGAGGCACCTCTTCGAATTCCAGTTTGTATCCCTGAGAAACAATTTCTATTGCCCAGGGATCCACCTGTGAGTGAACCCAGATGTGGCTAAAAAGTCAAAAACGTGCCCCCACTGGGGCGGACTCCCCCAGCGGAGCCCCAGCGTCATGCGGTGGATTTTGCAGAGGCTGGGGAGGATTTATGTTCCTGGGAACTAGCTGTGCTGTGCAGCTTTTTACTTCTGCCCTTACCTCTGGCAAGAAAGGACGATCCACGCACTCTTTTGCTTTTATTTGAACGAAAGGACTGCATTTGATAATGTGGCGCTTTCTTAGGTTGTGAGGGAACATAAGGCAAAAAATTCGATTTACCTGCCGTAGCTGTGGAGACCAGGTCCGAGAGACCTTCCCCAAACAATTCCTCCCCCTTGTAAGGTAAAACCTCCATATGTCTTTTTGAGTCGGCATCACCTGTCCACTGCCGGGTCCAGAGGACTCGTCTAGCATAGATTGACATAGCGTTTATTCTGGAACCCAGTAAACTAATGTCTCTTTGAGCATCCCTCATATATAAGACAGCATCCTTTATATGGCCTAGGGTCAATAAAATGGTATCCTTATCTAGGGTTTCAATCTCCGCCGATAAGGAATCTGTCCATGCTGCAATGGCGCTACAAACCCAGGCCGACGCAATTGCCGGTCTGAGTAATGTATCAGAATGTGTGTAAATGGATTTCAAGGTAATCTCCTGCTTGCAGTCTGCAGGATCCTTGAGGGTAGCCGTATCTTGTGATGGCAGCGCTATCTTTTTTGACAAGCGTGTCAACGCTTTGTCCACCTTAGGGGATGATTCCCACCGTACCCTGTCCGTTGGCGGGAAAGGATACGCCATAAGAATCCTTTTGGGAATCTGCAGTTTTTTGTCTGGAGATTCCCAAGCTTTTTCACATAATTCGTTCAACTCATGTGAGGAGGGAAAAGTTACCTCAGGCTTTTTTCCCTTATACATGTGTACCCTCGTGTCAGGGACAGGTGGTTCCTCTGTGATAAGCAACACTTCTTTTATTGCAATAATCATATATCGAATACATTTAGCCACTTTTGGCTGTAACTTTACATCATCGTAGTCGACACTGGAGTCCGAATCAGTGTCGGTATCAGTGTCTGCTATTTGGGATAGTGGGTGCTTCTGAGACCCTGAAGGTCCCGGCGACATAGGGACAGACACGGGTTCACTCCCTGACTGTTCCTTAGCCTCAGCTTTGTCTAATCTCTTGTGCAATAAGTTCACAGTAGCACTTAAAACATTCCACATATCCACCCAGTCAAGTGTCGGCACCGCCGGCGGAGACCTCACATTCATACGCTCCACCTCCTCTCTAGGTGAGCCTTCTACCTCAGACGTGTCGACGCACGCGTACCGACACACCACACACACAGGGAACCTCTTATCTGAAGACAGTTTCCCCACCAGGCCCTTTGGAGAGACAGAGAGAGAGTATACCAGCACACACCCCAGCGCTGTATGACCCAGGACAAAAACACAATAACATTATGTTTACCCAGATAGCGCTGTTTACATATACAATATGCGTCAATTTTGTGCCCCCCCCCTCTCTTTAAAACCCTCTGTCTACTGTGGTATAAGCATGGGAGAGTCCGGGGAGCTTCCTCTCAGCGGTGCTGTGGAGAAAAAATGGCGCTGTGAGTGCTGAGGGAGAAGTCCCACCCCCTCGGCGGCGGGCTTCTGTCCCGCTGAAAATCTCAAAATTTGGCGGGGGCTCTTATATATGTACAGTGCCCAGCTGTACATATACTTATTTTTGCCAAAAGAGGTCTATATGCTGCCCAGGGCGCCCCCCCTGCGCCCTGCACCCTTACAGTGACTGCCGTGTGTGAGGTGTATGGGAGGGGTTCACTACGATATGCCGGCGGTCGGGCTCCCGGCGACCAGCATACCGGCGCCGGGAGCCCGACCGCCGGCTTACCGACAGTGTGGTGAGCGCAAATGAGCCCATTGCGGGCTCGCTGCGCTCGCCGCGCTATTTTATTCTCCCTCCAGGGGGGTCGTGGACCCCCACGAGGGAGAATAAGTGTCGGTATGCCGGCTGTCGGGCTCCCGACACCGGTATGCTGGTCGACGGGAGCCCGACTGCCGGCATACTGAAGACAACCCGTATGGGAGCAATGGCGCACAGCTGCAGTGCTGTGCGTTACCTCAGTGAAGATCATGAAGTCTTCTGCCGCCTCTGAAGTCTTCTTTTCTTCTCATACTCACCCGGCTTCTATCTTCCAGCTCTGCGAGGGGGACGGCGGCGCGGCTCTGGGATGGACGGCGAGGGTGAGACCTGCATACCAATCCCTCTGGAGCTAATGGTGTCCAGTAGCCTAAGAAGCAGAGCCTTGAAACTCACAGAAGTAGGTCTGCTTCTCTCCCCTCAGTCCCTCGATGCAGGTAGTCTGTTGCCAGCAGGCTCCCTGAAAATAAAAAACCTAACAAATATACTTTCTGTCAGGAAGATCAGGAGAGCTCCCTGAAGTGCACCCATCTCCTCTGGGCACAGTATCAAACTGAGGTCTAGAGGAGGGGCATAGAGGGAGGAGCCAGTGCACACCCAGACCTAAAGTCTTTCTTAAAGTGCACATGTCTCCTGCGGAGCCCGTCTATCCCCATGGTCCTTACGGAGTCCCCAGCATCCTCTAGGACGTTAGAGAAATCCTATTTTTCCTCTTTAGAAGGTGTGATAAATTACTGTTATAAATATGTAACTGCGTTAGCAACAAATAAGTTATTTTATACAATTTTCAGCGCTAAGGATAAAAAAATCCTGACTCAATAAATGAATATTATTTTCTACATTTCCTCTTTGTAATTGCCAAATGCAAATATGAATGGACAAATGAATAAAGCACTCTTGTAGTGATGCATTACCTAGTTCCTGTGATGGTATCCGTTCAGATGGTCGACATTCATTAGGTCGACATTGACATGGACAAATGGTCAACACATGAAAACATGGTCAACATGTCTTTTTCTTTTTAATTAGATCTTTAAGTTTTTCATACTTTACCATCCACATGGACTACGATTGGGAATAGTAACCTTGCCCGCAGCTGCAAGGGGACACGGTACACTAATTGTGGTTCGCGGTCATGTTACAGGAAAAAATGACACAAAAAACAGTTCAAAAATCCATGTCGACCTTTCCATGTGTCGACCATTTGTCCATGTCGACCATGTCAATCAATAGTGGTCGACCTAATGACTGTCCCATAATATTTTTTATTCCCCCCCCCCCCCCCCCCCCCAGCTATAACTTCGATGGTTTGCACATGGGCCCTCATTCCAAGTTGTTCGCTCGCTAGCTGCTTTTAGCAGCATTGCACACGCTAAGCCGCCGCCCTCTGGGAGTGTATCTTAGCTTAGCAGAAGTGCGAACGGAAGATTAGCAGATTTGCAAGTAGAAATTTTTTAGCAGTTTCTGAGTAGCTCCAGACTTACTCAGCCATTGCGATCAGTTCAGTCAGTTTCGTTCCTGGTTTGACGTCACAAACACACCCAGCGTTCGCCCAGACACTCCCCCGTTTCTTCAGACACTCCCGCGTTTTTCCCAGAAACGCCAGCGTTTTTTCGCACACGTCCAGAAAACGGCCAGTTTCCGCCCAGAAACACCCACTTCCTGTCAATCACACTCCGATCACCAGAACGATGAAAAATCCTCGTTATGCCGTGAGTAAAATACCTAACTTTTGAGTAAAATAAGATTTTACTCACCGGTAAATCTATTTCTCGTAGTCCGTAGTGGATGCTGGGACTCCGTAAGGACCATGGGGAATAGCGGCTCCGCAGGAGACTGGGCACAACTAAAGAAAGCTTTAGGACTACCTGGTGTGCACTGGCTCCTCCCACTATGACCCTCCTCCAGACCTCAGTTAGGATACTGTGCCCGGAAGAGCTGACACAATAAGGAAGTATTTTGAATCCCGGGTAAGACTCATACCAGCCACACCAATCACACCGTATAACTCGTGATACTATACCCAGTTAACAGTATGAAATATAACTGAGCCTCTCAACAGATGGCTCAACAATAACCCTTTAGTTAGGCAATAACTATAAACAAGTATTGCAGACAATCCGCACTTGGGATGGGCGCCCAGCATCCACTACGGACTACGAGAAATAGATTTACCGGTGAGTAAAATCTTATTTTCTCTGACGTCCTAAGTGGATGCTGGGACTCCGTAAGGACCATGGGGATTATACCAAAGCTCCCAAACGGGCGGGAGAGTGCGGATGACTATGCAGCACCGAATGAGCAAACACTAGGTCCTCCTCAGCCAAGGTATCAAACTTGTAGACTCTTGCAAAAGTGTTTGAACCCGACGTTCAACCGCCATGCCGTCAAACGCAGCCGCGGTACGTCTTGGAACAGACAGGCCCCCTGCTGCAGCAGGTTCTGTCTGAGCGGCAGAGGCCATGGGTCCTCTGAGATCATTTCTTGGAGTTCTGGGTACCAAGCTCTTCTTGGCCAATCCAGAACAATGAGTATAGTTCTTACTCCTCTCCTTCTTATTATTCTCATTACCCTGGGTATGAGAGGCAGAGAAGGGAACACATACACCGACTGGTACACCCACGGTGTTACCAGAGCGTCCACAGCTATCGCCTGAGGGTCCCTTGACCTGGCGCAATATCTTTTTAGCTTTTTGTTGAGGCGGGACGCCATCATGTCCACCTGTGGCCTTTCCCAACGGTGTACAATCATTTGGAAGACTTCTGGATGAAGTCCCCACTCTCCCGGGTGGAGGTCGTGTCTGCTGAGAAAGTCTGCTTCCCAGTTGTCCACTCCGGGAATGAACACTGCTGACAGTGCTAACACATGATTTTCCGCCCATCGGAGAATCCTTGTGGCTTCTGCCATTGCCATCCTGCTTCTTGTGCCGCCCTGTCGGTTTACATGAGCGACCGCCGTGATGTTGTCTGACTGGATCAGCACCGGCCGGTGTTGAAGCAGGGGTCTAGCCTGACTTAGGGCATTGTAAATGGCCCTTAGTTCCAGAATATTTATGTGTAGGGAAGTCTCCTGACTTGTCCATAGTCCTTGGAAGTTTCTTCCCTGTGTGACTGCCCCCCAGCCTCGAAGGCTGGCATCCGTGGTCACCAGGACCCAGTCCTGTATGCCGAATCTGCGGCCCTCTAAAAGATGAGCACTCTGCAGCCACCACAACAGCGACACCCTGGCCCTTGGAGACAGGGTTATCCGCCGATGCATCTGAAGATGCGATCCGGACCACTTGTCCAACAGATCCCACTGGAAGATCCTTGCATGGAACCTGCCGAATGGAATTTCTTCGTAAGAATCTACCATCTTTCCCAGGGCTCGCGTGCATTGATGCACCGACACCTGTATTTGTATTAGGAGGTCTCTGTCTAGAGACGACAACTCCTTGGACTTCTCCTCCGGGAGAAACCCTTTTTTCTTGTTCTGTGTCCAGAACCATACCCAGGAACAGTAGACGCGTCATAGGAACCAGCTGCGACTTTGGAATATTCAGAATCCAGCCGTGCTGTTGTAGCACTTCCCGAGATAGTGCTACTCCGACGAACAACTGCTCCCTGGACCTCGCCTTTATAAGGAGATCGTCCAAGTACGGGATAATTATTTCGGCCATTACCTTGGTAAATACCCTCGGTGCCGGGGACAGACCAACGGCAACGTCTGGAATTGGTAATGACAAACCTGTACCACAATTTTGAGGTACTCCTGGTGAGGAGGGTAAATAGGGACATGCAGGTAAGCATCCTTGATGTCCAGTGATACCATGAAATTCTCCAGGCTTGCAATAATCGCCCTGAGCGATTCCATTTTGAACTTGAACCTTCGTATATAAGTGTTCAAGGATTTCAATTTTAGAATGGGTCTCACCGAACCGTCTGGTTTCGGTACCACAAACATTTTGGAATAGTAACCCCGGCCTTGTTGAAGGAGGGGTACCTTGATTTCACCTGCTGGAAGTACAGCTTGTGAATTGCCGCCAGTACTACCTCTCTTTCTCCGAGGGCAGCAGGCAAGGCTGATGTGAGGTAACGGCGAGGGGGAGTCGCCTCGAACTCCAGCTTGTATCCCTGTGATACTACTTGCAGAACCTAGGGATCCACCTGTGGGCAAGCCCACTGGTCCCTGAAGTTCCCGAGACGCGCCCCCACCGCACCTGTCTCCACCTGTGGAGCCCCAGCGTCATGCGGTGGACTCAGAGGAAGCGGGGGAAGATTTTTGATCCTGGGAACTGGCTGTCTGGTGCAGCTTTTTCCTTCTTCCCTTGTCTCTGTGCAGAAAGGAAGCGCCTTTGACCCGCTTGCTTTTCTGAAGCCGAAAGGACTGTACCTGAAAATACGGTGCTTTCTTAGGCTGTGAGGAAACCTGAGGTGAAAAATTTTTTCTTCCCAGCTGTTGCTGTGGATACGAGGTCCCAGAGACCATCCCCAAACAATTCCTCACCCTTATAAGGCAGAATCTCCATGTGCCTTTTAAAGTCAGTATAACCTGTCCACTGCCGGGTCTCTAATACCCTCCTGGCAGAATGGACATTGCCTTAATTCTGGATGCCAGCCGGCAAATATCCCTCTGTGCATCCCTCATATATAAGACGACGTCTTTAATATGCTCTATGTTAGCAAAATATTATCTCTGTCTAGGGTATTAATATTGACAGGGTATCAGACCACACTGCAGCAGCACTATTCATGTTGAGGCAATTGCAGGTCTCAGTTTAGTACCTGAGTGTGTATATACAGACTTCAGGATAGCCTCCTGCTTTTTATCAGCAGGCTCCTTCAAAGTGGCCGTATCCTAAGACGACAGTGCCACCTTTTTTGACAAACGTGTGAGCGCCTTATCCACCCTAGGGGATATCTCCCAACGTGACCTATCCTCTGCCGGGAAAGGGTACGCCATCAGTAACTTTTTAGAAATTACCAGTTTCTTATCGGGGGAACCCACGCTTCTTTACACACTTCATTCACTCATCTGATGGGGGAACAAAACACTGGCTGCTTTTTCTCCCCAAACATAAAACCCCTTTTATGTGGTACTTGGGTTCATGTCAGAAATGTGTAACACATTTTTCATTGCCGCGATCATGCAACGGATGTTCCTAGTGGATTGTGTATATGTCTCAATCTCGTCGACACTGGAGTCAGACTCCGTGTCGACATCTGTGTCTGCCATCTGAGGTAACGGGCGTTTTTTGAGCCCCTGATGGCCTTTGAGACGCCTGGGCAGGCGCGGGCTGAGAAGCCGGCTGTCCCACAGCTGTTACGTCATCCAGCCTTTTATGTAAGGAGTTGACATTGTCGGTTAATACCTTCCACCTATCCATCCACTCTGATGTCGGCCCCACAGGGGGCGACATCCCATTTATCGGCCTCTGCTCCGCCTCCACGTAACCTTCCTCATCCATGTCGACACAGCCGTACCAACACACCGCACACACACAGGGAATGCTCTGACTGAGGACAGGACCCCACAAAGTCCTTTGGGGAGACAGAGAGAGAGTATGCCAGCACACACCAGAGCGCTATATAATGCAGGGATTAACACTATAACTGAGTGATTTTTCCCCCAATAGCTGCTTGTATACACACTTTTTAACCCTTTGAGCCTGAATACTACAGGGGAGAGGCCTGGGGAGCTGTCTTCCAGCTGCACTGTGAAGAAAAAATGGCGCCAGTGTGCTGAGGGAGTTAGCCCCGCCCCTTTTTCGGCGGACTTTTCTCCCGCTTTTTTCAGGAATTATGGCAGGGGTAATTTATCACATATATAGCCCTGGGACTATATATTGTGATGATTTGCCAGCCAAGGTGTTTATATTGCTGCTCAGGGCGCCCCCTCCCCCCAGCGCCCTGCACCCATCAGTGACCGGAGTGTGAGGTGTGCATGAGGAGCAATGGTGCACAGCTGCAGTGCTGTGCGCTACCTTGTTGAAGACAGAGGTCTTCTGCCGCCGATATTCCGGACCACTTCTTGCTTCTGGCTCTGTAAGGGGGACGGCGGCGCGGCTCCGGGACCGAACGATCGAGGTCGGGTCCTGTGTTCGATCCCTCTGGAGCTAATGGTGTCCAGTAGCCTAAGAAGCCCAAACTATCTCCAGTCAGGTAGGTTCGCTTCTTCTCCCCTTAGTCCCTCGCTGCAGTGAGTCTGTTGCCAGCAGATCTCACTGTAAAATAAAAAACCTAAAATATACTTTCTTTCTAGGAGCTCAGGAGAGCCCCTAGTGTGCATCCAGCTCAGCCGGGCACAAGATTCTAACTGAGGTCTGGAGGAGGGTCATAGTGGGAGGAGCCAGTGCACACCAGGTAGTCCTAAAGCTTTCTTTAGTTGTGCCCAGTCTCCTGCGGAGCCGCTATTCCCCATGGTCCTTACGGAGTCCCAGCATCCACTTAGGACGTCAGAGAAAATAACTAAGCCATGCGCTCTGCGAACCTTGCGCATGCGCAGTAAGCGACTAATCGCAATATAGCGAAACTCGGCAACGAGCGAACAACTCGGAATGAGGGCCATGGTGCTTTAACTACTTTGTGCTTAATTATGAATGTTGCAAACGGGGCCGGATTAATGGGGGGCGACATTGGGAGTAATCCTGGGGCCTCCACACACAGCAGTCACTGCAGCCGCGGCTTACAGAGATAACAGCGGGGGAGGCGACTGGTGAAGGGCAGGAGAAGCAGCGTATCCGGGAAGGCATTCTCTGCCAGGCCCGGTGCTCTGCTGCTGCAGTGATCGCAGCTTCCGGACTTTCCAGAATGACTGAGCTGCTGCTGGGCACAGAGCGGGGGAACAGTGGTGATCCTGCTGCCAGTGAGCGGCAGGGTGACGGCTGGGATTGAGGCTCCATAGCCACTACCGCTGAGGTAGGCAACACTGCCAGCAGGGACTTCATAATACCCCTTTTACCCTGCTGCTAAAAACCCGGGTTATTGCTGTGATGACCCGGGGGCAGCTCAGTGTAAAAGGGTTTACCCAGTACCAGATAGGAAGGACCCGGGTTGTAGTGCAGTGTAAACAGGGTAAGCCGGATCGATGCGACCCGGAACCCATTCACACAGTAGGAAGAGGCAGCGCTTGGAGATCATCTTATCTCCAAGTGCCACCTATGGGACGCGTCACCGCTGATGTCACCAACCCAGCAATATGCCGGGTCAGGGCTCTGTCAGAAAGGGATTTCTTGCCAGGTTGCACCCGTGTAGTACTCCCAGGTGCGACCCGTTATTTTAACATAAAAGCGATATTCGATGCATATAGATGAAGTCTTACTGCCGAGAGACGAAATGCGTTGAGTTTGCTGTATCCCTCTGCATGGTCAGATAAGCTCATACATTTTTTAACCTTGTGTGTTTTGTTTTACCATTTGTATGTGGATTTTTATGGTGGGACTACTATGTTCCTAAAAAGGTTACATTATTTACAGCTCTGCTTTCATATTAAGAACTTTATTCAGTAAGGACTGCAAAATTTGCAAACATCGTGATCGCAATGCAGACGCTGTTTGGCAGGAAGCTGGCGTTTCTGGGCGGAAACCTACCATATTCTGGGTGTGTCTGAAACTGGGCTGTTTCTAGCCAATTTGGCTCCCAGTGCGAGATTTCAAAATGCGCCCCCCCCCCCATTGCCATAAAAAAAATGCGCCCCCCCTCATAGCTATAAAAAAAACAAAAAACATGCGTGCGCTGGAGGCGCGCGCGATCCCGGCATAGGGTGTGTGACCTCATTAAAATGGGTGTGGTCTCATTAAAGTGGGCGTGGCCTCATCTGATATCATCACGGCCACCACAGGGAAAAATCAAAAGTCCCCATTTTACACAGTACGGCAGGCACGTGTCCCCATTTTGCACAGTATGGCAGGCACGTGTCCCCATTTTACACAGTGCGGCAGGCAGGTGTACCCATTTTACACAGTACGGCAGGCACGTGTCCCCATTTTACACAGTGCGGCAGGCAGGTGTACCCATTTTACACATTACGGCAGGCAAGACTCCCCATTTTACACATTACGGCAGGCAGGTGTCCCCATTTTACACATAACGGCAGGCAGGTGTCCCCATTTTACACAGTACGCAGGCAGGTGTCAAGTGGGGGGAAAGGAAGGGAGAGAGAGAGGGGGGGGGGGGGAGAGAGACTACTTACATATAGAGAATCTTCCCGCTCTTCGGATCGGGCCACCTCACCTCCCTCGTGCCGGCCGCCTCCTCCTTCCAGCTTGTCTGCTCCTCCATCATCCCGAGTACTCCTGCTCGGGGGACGTGGTTTTGCGGAATGAAGCGATTGCGTCGTGACGTCACGACGCAATCGCGTCATTCCGTGAAACTCCGCCCCCCTAGCAGAAGTGCTCGGGAAGAGAGAGGATCAGCAGACAAGGACACACAAAGTGCCACGGCGGTTGCACGGCTCACCCGCCGCAAGAAACGGCACTGGTCTGAAAAAACCCAGGCGTTTTTAAGGAGGGCCTCTGACATTAGTGATGACCACTACCACCCTCCTGTGTCGCAAGAATTGTGGACGACCTTGCCTGGTGCAGATAGGAAAAATCTTCAATGTTCCAGGAATTGCATATGGTTTTGCAATCAGTCCGCGTATTGCGATGCATTTGCAATTTCTGCAATGGGCTTTTTTTCTCTATTTCTGGACGGCAACTATTTGATCGCAGCAAGTGCTTTTTAGCAGAAATTGCAATCCTTACTGAATAAGGTCCTGATATTGCAGTGTTAAAAAATGGTACACACTATGTTGCATTTCTGCTTCTGTATTCCATGGGCTGGGTATAATACCATCCAAGTTGGCTGGAGTTGCAGGCTGCCACCGAACTTGGACATTTTTTTAACGCGCCTATCATTTACAAGGGAAAACCGTAACTTGTAAATGATTGCCACTTTAAAGAAAAGTCTGAGTTCGACTGGTAACCCGCACCTCTGGCAAACTCGGACAGAGTTACACCAAAGATATCTATGCCAGATAAGTAGTGCCATAATCTCCTGATTTCACTTTGTTCAACTTCTATGGGTGATGCATTAAAGACCCTGGTCCAGGCATGTCAAAACTGCAGCCCTCCAGCTGTTGTGAAACTACATATCCCAGCATGCCCTGACACAGATTTGCGGTCAGAGAATGCTAAAGCTGTGTCGGGGCATGCTGAGATGTGTAGTTTCACAACAGCTGGAGGGCCGCAGTTTGGACATGCCTGCATCAGTGCTCCACATTCCCTTCAAGGCCTAGGATTTTAGTTCATGTATTGATCAATGCATTTAAGCTTGCAGCCCAACTTTAAGGTTTATTGACAGCAGTTACAAGGGATGTACTACTATATCCCGGCAGCGGGGCGAGTGCAAAAGAGCCTCTTGCGGGCAGGGTGGCACACAACGCTATTTATTCTCCCTCCAGGGGTGTCGTGGACACCCCATGAGGGAGAATAGTTCTCGGTATCCCGGCGCCGCAATGCTGAGCGCCGGGATCCCGACAGCTGGGATATCGAATGCCTCCCGTTACAAGTTTGGTGATTCTGAGTGATAGAGTAGGACTTGCAGTGCGGTCACATACCACTTGCACCCCAATCCTGGGAATGTTGAGTGCAGTTTTGCACCCTAGGGCTGACACCGGCGAGTGCAGTGTATTAATGTTTTTATATATTTTGGTTATTTTTCAAAAATGACCTTTTAGTGATCACATCTTCCAAGGCACCCCTCTGTACACTAATTTATTTCTTAGTAGTTTTGCAGCAACTACGCTTAGTGACTGTCTCCCCTTTAAAAGCCAAGTCAGTGGGCAGGTGAGCTTTAAACCAGTTAGCATTTCTAAAGATTAATTCTGATGTGGCAGCAGATAACAGGTTGGTGATTCTAAAGGGGGTACTCACGGAGCGATATTCTAAGCAATCTGACTAGATTGCTTAGAATATCAGCCTGATCGCTCCGTGTGTAGCCCCCTCAGCGATAGCGATGCGCGGCCCCGCACATCGCTATCGCTGCTAGCGGGTCGCTCACTTCACCCGCTGGGTGAAATGAGCGTCCCCCCAGTCTCCCCCAGCACGCTCAGCACAGATCGCGCTGTGCTGAGCGGCGGGAGAGATGTGTGCTGAGCGGTTCGCTCAGCACACATCTCTCGTGCATCGGCCCGTCTATATGGGCCTTTAGTGATAGAGTAGGCCTTGCAGTGAAGTGGGGTCCCTTGACGTTGGGCTGCAAGCTTAAATGCATTGATCGATTCATTAACTAAAATCCCACTGTTTATTATCCTGAGTGCTGAGCTGTGTTATATACAAAGTCATTGATAGGGGCCCCCACAGACCTTAATCTGGCCCTGGTTACAAAAGCCTCACCTTTGCATTGTCACCAGGGGGTATATTTACAAAGACAGCTGCTGCTTGGTTTGAGTTTGTCCTCAGAATTTAAAGTTGCACTAAAATGAAGTTCAAAGCCTTGCATGTTTTACACTTAAAAGCAGTGCAGTTGTAAATGTTAACGTAAAACCCGCTGATATTAGTATTATTTAGTTAACATATTGTGACCAAGTTTTCCAACTGTGGATTAAACTTCCATTTCATATTTTATGCCAAAGCACAACAGCCTAATAGGCCCCATACATCATACATACGCAATGCACTGGAGCAATTCCCCGATCACCCGACGTCGGGGAATCAGGGAAATCCAACATTTTAGGATTCCCAGATTTGCAAACAAATCGGGTATTTTTAACATGCAGAATTTCTGATTCCCCGACAGATCATCATTGGCTGCCAATCGGCAGATCAGAATGGGTAGTAAGGGAAAGGTGGTGCAGATGGTGCTTGTTACACCAGGAAGAGGTTTCCAGCTGTTCATACATGTTCTTAGACATGTGCCCCTTTACTCTGTATATACTCGTGTTGTAGTTGAGCAATAGCTGCCATACAGTCTGCATTAATACAAGCAAACACTCGCTTGGAAAGGAGAAGTGTTTATTGTGTGGAAAGAGAAATGAGTAGTGTTAGACACGTCTATGGTTAGGAAACAGTGACTCTAACTACATGCTTTGCCAAGTGCCTGGTCAAATAGTGTTTCAGCACAAAACATTTCCCACATTCTGGACATTCAAACGGTTTATTCCCTATGTGAAGTTTTCGATGTGTAATGAGGCCTGAACGGTCAGTGAAACATTTCCCACACTCCGAACATGCAAATGGCTTCTCGCCTGTGTGAATCCTTTGGTGGGCAATAACCCCTGACCGGCCCCTAAAACACTTCCCACACTCAGTACATGAAAATGGCTTTTCGCCGCTGTGAATTCTCTGATGCGCTACAAGACTGGTCTTACAGTTGAAACTCTTCCCACACTCCAGACATGCAAATGGCTTCTCCCCTGTGTGAATTCTCTCATGCCTGACAAGGTGTGACCGACTAGGAAAAAACTTCCCACACCGAGCACAGGTGTAGGGCTGCACTCCAGTGTGAACCCTTTTATGTACAGAAAAACAAGAGCGGTCGGAAAAACATTTCCCACAGTCAGGACAGGAAAATGGCTTCTCTCCTGTGTGTATTCTCTGATGGGTTGCAAGATTTGTGTTACTTGCAAAACTTTTACCACATTCCACGCACACAAAGGATTTCTCCTGAGTGTGGGTCTTCTGATGCGTGGCCAAAATAGAGTTGCTGGTAAAACTTTTCCCACATCCGGAACAAGGAAAGGGAGTCTCCCCTGTGTGAAATCTCTGATGGGTGATGAGATGTGATCTAGTAGGGAAACGTTTCCCACAGTCAGAACATAAAAATGGCCTCTCACGTGTGTGAACTCGCTTGTGAGTATAAAGTCCGGAACGGTCTGTAAAACATTTCCCACAGTCAGGACACGCAAATGGTTTTTCCCCTGTGTGAATCCTTTCATGCGAGATAACATTTGAGCGATTGGCGAACCTCTTTCCACAAATGGAACAGGCAAAGGGCTTCTCTCCTGTGTGAATTCTGTGGTGAGCGCTAAGTTCCGACTTCCGGATAAAACATTTGCCACATTCGTTGCATGAGAAAGGTTTGTCGCCTGTGTGAATCCTCAGGTGTACATTAAAGTGAGTTATGTGGTTATACGATTTCCCACAGTAGGAACATATAAATAGTTTTACTGGTTTCTGTTGGTCTGTAAGAGCATCATCAACTTGTGTCAAACTTAGTGAGAAACCCACGTTTTCTCCTTTGTGTATTGCCCTATGTGTAAGAAGATCTTTCCCGCTTACAAAATGCTTCTGGCACTCTGAGCGGTTACTCACCACCTTTGCGGCAGCTTCTCGGCCAGCTACGTTTCCTTGCTCCCTGGAGCAGTCATTCCTGTGGCTAACAGAGAGCATGTATTGGGAGGGGCTATAATCTGGAACAGTAAAAGTCACAATGTCTGCAAGACTTCCTTCTAAGGAGTTAATGGCTTCCTCTTTAACCTGAACTGTTTTGCCCTCTAAGTGTGAAAGTTGGGCATTAGGACTTGCCATGTGTCCTTCTTCGTCCCAGTCTGGCTCTTCCTTCACACACACAGAAGTGCATTCGGTTGCTGTAAAAATGTTATCATCCATAGAATTTTCCTCCTCGTGTGAAAAGGATTCCTCCTTAACTTGAGCAAATGCATCATCATGGTTACTCCCAAACACTTCCTCGCAAGATTCGGACTCTGATTTTGTAGGACTAGACTTACAGTCTGAGTGTGCATGTTCCGTGAGTGTGTAATCACTGGTTGGTTTGGTCGCTGGTTCTCCAAGTGATGTGGATTCATTGGTTACACACTGCGCAGGCTGTCCTTTTCTGTTCCTTGTCTCATTGTTGTCACCTCTAAATGTACTTCTTGAATCTTGTGCAGGAAGAGTGGTGTGGAAACTGTCAGACGTGTTACTGTCCATGGGTTCACCTAATATAATAGAACACAAAAAATATTACATAAAAAAGTTAACCCCCCCCACAAACAATATGCATTAATGTTTGTTAAAGAGACAGTACACCAAGTACTTTAGAATGTTAACGTAACGGTCACGCACAGTTGAGGCATTTTATGAGCGGAGACAGTATGCATCCTATAAATTGGTTATCATTCAGCTACTGCCTAACGAATATTTATGAAGCCGGATCTGTGGCCATATTGTAAAATGCCACATTCAATACAGCACAATGGAGCATGGCTGGACACTGATTCCACTGCATTTTCTACCATTCATCACCAACATCATCTGACAGGTCACAATGTTGATCAGGGTCAGCAGCCATTTTGGAACACATCCATGTTGAGATTTCAGCCAAATTTGACAAAACTGCTTTGTGGTGGATATTTTAAAGTGGACAACTCACCAGAGAAAAATGTTTATTGAAGTAAAAATTGAAAATGTGAGGAAAAAACCCAACCCTACCCTCATAAGAGGGGCTTCACAATAATATGCCCAATACAGTAAATAAGTTACCCTCTCCTGTTCTTTGTCAGCGCTGCCCACCAGTAAGAAGCACTGTGGGGGGGGGGGGGGCAGAAGAGGAGATGGTTCAGAGAATCCAAACTCTGATCTTATCAATCATAGTCAAAATCGTAAGAAAAGTTAGCGCAAATCGCACCATGTGTATGCATTTGCGATGCCAATGTGCGGTCCCGCGGGATCGGCATCGCAAGGAAATATAGTGTGTGCAGGCAGGGTCGATAATGACTAGATCGGAGGTTCATGCCTCCGGCCAGTTTCTAGTCAATATTGCCCGTTAGCCAGAATTGCACCGTGTGCACCTTAAATGGCTATAATCCCCCGTAGGCAAGATGCACCAATATTGGTGATATTGGGGGACATTTACTAAGCAGTGATAAGAGCGGAGAAGTGAGCCAGTGGAGAAGTTGCCCCATCAACCAATCAGCAGCTCTGTATAATTTTATAGTATGCAAATTACAGTTGCAAGAAAAAGTATGTGAACCCTTTGGAATTTCCTGGATTTGTGCATAAATTGGTCATAAAATGTGTTCTGATCTTCATCTAAGTCACAACAATAGACAAACACAGTCTGCTGAAACGAATACATTAGTTACCAATTATAGGGCAGGGCAGCTTTAACCAACACCTCCAATCTCGTCTCATTGATTGGACTCCAGGTTGGCTGACTCCTGACTCAAATTAGCTCTTGGAGAAGTCATTAGCCTAGGGGTTCACATACTTTGTCCACCCTGCACTGTGAATGTTTACATGGTGTGTTCAATAAAAACATGAGAACATATAATTGTTTGTGTGGTATTAGTTTCAGCAGACTGTTTGTCTATTGTTGTGACTTAGATGAAGATCAGAACACATTTTATGACCAATTTATGCACAAATCCAGGAAATTCCAAAGGGTTCACATACTTTTTCTTACAACTGTATAGATGTTACTTCAGTGCTGATTGGTTGCCATGGGCACTTCTCCGCTCTTATCACTGCTTAGTAAATGTCCCCCATAGTCTAAAAGGCTGCAATTACTTTGTTCTAATGGACCATAAATAGAACAAGAAGCATTTATAGTCAAAGGGCATTTGTAAAGAAAATCCTCTCAGAAAGGTGTCCATCATAGTGACCGAATTAATCATGGTGCCATGAGTATTTAGCACAGTTTCAATTTAGTATATAGGCTATCTGGTATTTAATCTCACATAGGCAGAGCAAACTGGGTGGAAGCTCCCACTAATGTCAGTCAGAACAGTTCTAAATAAAGGTTTTTTTTTTCTAGGCTAAGTACTTTATGCCAATTTCCTTTTTGAGCACTTACATGTGAATATAGTAGAAATAAATAGGATTTTAATTACCTACCGGTAAATCCTTTTCTCGTAGTCCGTAGAGGATACTGGGGTCCACATTAGTACCATGGGGTATAGATGGGTCCACTAGGAGCCTTGGACACTTTTAAGAAATCAATAGTGTGCACTTGCTCCTCCCTCTATGCCGCTCCTATCAGACTGGAAACTGTGCCCGAGGAGACGGACATATACTGAGGAAGGATGTAACAAATCAGTGGTGAGATTTGAACCAGCACACACAAACAAGAGGAAAGCCATGCTGACCAAAACTGAACAGGAACAGCAACAGCTGAACCAACAACAATACTTAACGAAGTAACAGTGCAAGAAACACGAAGCACTGGGCGGGCGCCCAGTATCCTCTACGGACTACGAGAAAAGGATTTAACAGTAGGTAATTAAAATCCTATTTTCTCTTACATCCTAGAGGATACTGGGGTCCACATTTGTACCATGGGGATGTACCAAAGCTCCCAAACCGGGCGGGAGAGTGCTGAGGTTTCTGCAGAACTGATTGACCAAACTGAAGGTTCTCAGAGGTCAAAGTATTGAACCTGTAGAACTTAGCAAACGTGTTTGAACCCGACCAAGTAGCTGCTCGGCAGAGCTGTAAAGCCGAGACACCCCGGGCAGACGCCCAGGAAGAACCCACGGCCTAGTAGAGTGGGCCTGTACTTTAGGAACCGGCAATCCTGCTGATGAATAGGCCTGCTGGATAGTAAGCCTGATCCACTGAGCAATAGACTGCTTTGAAGCAGGAAACCCAATTCTCTTGGGATCACAGAGAACAAACAGCGAGTCAGATTTCCTGTGACGAGCTGTCCGCTTCACATAGATCTTCAAAGCCCTCACCACATCCAAGGACTTTGAGGTAGCAGAGCTGTCCATAAGCATCGGAACCACAATAGGTTGGTTGATATGAAATGCAGACACCACCTTAGGAAGAAATTGCTGACAAGTTCTGAGTTCAGCTCTGTCTTCATGAAAAATCAAATAGGGGCTTTTGTGAGACAACGCCCCCAGTTACGACAGATGCCTTGCGGAAGCTAAGGCCAACAGTGCAACGGTCTTCCACGTTACAAACTTTACGTCAACCTCCTGTAAAGGCTCAAACCATTCCGATTGTAGAAACTGCAACACCACGTTGAGATCCCAAGGTGCCGTGGGAGGCACAAAGGGCGGTTGGATGTGCAGAACACCCTTCAAGAACGTCTGAACCTCAGGGAAGGAAGCCAATTGATTCTGGAAGAAAATGGATAAGGCTGAAATCTGGACTTTCAAGGAGCCCAAACGTATGCCCACATCCACACCTGACCGCAGAAAAAGGAGGAAACGGCCCAGCTGAAATTCCACTATAGGAAATTTCCTGTTTTCACACCACAAGACAAATTTTTTCCAAATACGGTGGTAGTGTTTAGACGTTACCCCTTTCCTGGCTTGGATCAGGGTTGGAATAACCATGTCCGTGATCCACTTCCGGGCTAGAATTTGACGCTCAACAGTGATCGCGCTGAGCCCAAAAAAAAGTGGGTCCCAGGGACCCCTCACTTTTGAAAATTGGGGTCCTACCGGTCTTTTTCTGGGTCCCATCGGAATGAAGGTTCTTTTAAACTTAATCTTGTTTGGACACTACAAAAGTGTTGCAAGCTGGGGTGATGGGGGTGACAATGCTGCTGGGCTGTGTAGCATTAGGCAGGAAGTGAATTGGTGTCCCACCTCCCAGACCGCAAAGCAGAGGGAATGCGCGGCGAAGGCGCGCCACAAAATTTTAGGGGCGTGGCTTCGTGGGGAAGGGGCGTGACCACATAATAGTGCCAATTCACATTACACCACACAGTAGTGCCGTTTATACACATTGCACCAGGTAGAACCTCCTATGCACACTGCGCCAGGTAGAGCACTTTATACATATTGCGCCAGGTACAGCACGTTATACACTTTGCACCAGGTACAGCACGTTATACACAATGCACCAGGTACAGCACGTTATACACAATGCACCAGGTACAGCACGTTATACACAATGCACCAGGTACAGCACGTTATACACAATGCACCAGGTACAGCACGTTATACACTTTGCACCAGGTACAGCACATTATACTCTTTGCACCAGGTACAGCACGTTATACACTTTGCACCAGGTACAGCACGTTATACACTTTGCACCAGGTACAGCACGTTATACTCTTTGCACCAGGTACAGCACGTTATACACTTTGCACCAGGTACAGCACGTTATACACTTTGTACCAGGTACAGCACGTTATACACTTTGTACCAGGTACAGCACGTTATACACTTTGCACCAGGTACAGCACGTTATACTCTTTGCACCAGGTACAGCACGTTATACACTTTGCACCAGGTACAGCACGTTATACACTTTGCACCAGGTACAGCACGTTATACACTTTGCACCAGGTAGAGGACTTATACAAATTGCACCAGGTACAGCACGTTATACACATTTCTCCAGTTATTGCACGTTATACACATTGCGCCAGTTAGAGCGCGTTGTACACATTGTGCCAGGCAGAGCGTGTTATACACACTGCGCCAGGCAGAGCGCGTTATACACACTGCGCCCGGTAGAGCGCGTTATACACAATGCGCCCGGTAGAGCGCATTATACACAATGCGCCCGGTAAAGCACGTTATACACAATGCGCCCAGTAAAGCACGTTATACACAATGCGCCCGGTAAAGCACGTTATACACAATGCGCCCAGTAAAGCACGTTATACACAATGCGCCCAGTAAAGCACGTTATACACAATGCGCCCGGTAGAGCATGTTATACACACTGCACCAGGTAAGAGCACTGAGGCACACTGCACCAGGTAAGAGCACTGAGGCACACTGCACCAGGTAAGAGCACTGAGGCACACTGCACCAGGTAAGAGCACTGAGGCACCCTGCACCAGGTAAGAAAACTGAGGCACCCTGCACCAGGTAAGAGCACTGAGGCACACTGCACCAGGTAAGAGCACTGAGGCACACTGCACCAGGTAAGAGCACTGAGGCACACTGCACCAGGTAAGAGCACTGAGGCACACTGCACCAGGTAAGAGCACTGAGGCACACTGCACCAGGTAAGAGCACTGAGGCACACTGCACCAGGTAAGAGCACTGAGGCACACTGCAGTAATCACCGTCGTCCTCCTCCTCCCTCCCTCCCTCTCCCCCCCCCCCGGGCCGTAGCAGACACAGGGACACAGACAGGGAACGCACCACACGTGCAGGAATCGGCGTCCTCCGTGATCTAGTGGGTAAAGCTGGGCAAAGTACCTGGGGCTTCCCGCGGTGCCGTCTGAGGCAGTGGCCGCGCTACCGCTCTTGCCTTTGATGTGTTCTCTCAAAGCAAGAGAGGTAGCGCGGCCACTGCCTCAGACGGCACCGCGGGAAGCCCCAGGCACTTTGCCCAGCTTTACCCACTAGATCACGGACTCTGATCCCTGCACATAATTGCCAGCACCTCTCAGAGTCCCTGTGGCAACCCCCGTCCCCCATCCGCACTATAAACTTACGGACACCGAGTCACCCTTCCTCTGCAAGCAGCCTGGCGCCAAAGAGGAGGGGAAACTGGCTCCACCTCCTCTTTATATCATTCAGCACGGGGCCTGCATGTCAGTTAAACAAATCCCCCTTACAGATTGGCGGAATGAGGAGCGCGTCCCCGGGGACCCGCCCACTTTGTAAACTTGAGTCCCATGTCTTCAAAAACGGGTAAAAAACGCGCTATAGCGCGTTTTTGCGATCACTGGCTCAACCTCCATGCCGTCAAACGTAGCCATGTTAAGTCTTGACAGACGAACGGCCCCTGTTGTAGAAGATCCTCACAATGAGGCAGAGGCCACGGGTCCTCTAGGAGCATCTCCAGTAGATCCGCGTACCAGGCCCCTCTTGGCCAGTCCGGAGCAATGAGAATTGCTTGAACCTTTTCCCTTTTTATTCTTTTGAGAATTCTTGGGATCAATGGAAGAGGTGGAAACACAAACCATCTGGTAGACCCATGGAGTTACCAGAGCGTCCACCGCCACTGCTTGTGGGTCCCTCGAGCTGGAACAATACCACTTTAGCTTCTTGTTGAGATGAGAGGCCATCATGTCTATTTGTGGAGTCCCCCACCAACGTGTCAAAGACTCGAACACCTGCGGGTGAAGTCCCCACTCTCTTGGGTGAAGGTCGTGTCTGCTGAGGAAGTCCGCTTCCCAGTTGTCTACTCCCGGAATGAAGATTTCCGACAGCGCCACCGCGTGTCTTTCTGCCCAGAGGAGAATCCTTGTTACCTCTGACATTGCTGCTCTATTCTTCGTTCCGCCCTGTCGGTTTATGTACGTTACTGCCGTCACATTGTCCGACTGAACTTGAATGGCGTGATCTTGAAGAAGATGCGATGCCTGTAGAAGGGCATTGTATATGGCCCTTAGCTCCAGAACGATGATCGGAAGGATGGTTTCCTGACTTAACAATTTTCCTTGGAACTGTTCACCCTGGGTGACTGCTCCCCAACCTCTGAGGCTTGCATCTGTGGTTTAGCAGAATCCAATTTTGAATCCCGACCCTCGGTCAGGTGAGAAGTCTGAAGCCACCACAGAAGAGAAATCCTGGCTTTTGGCGACAGGTGTATCCGCTTGTACATGTGAAGATGCGATCCGGACCATTTGTCCAACAGATCCAGCTGGAAGGGCCTTGCATGAAACCTTCCGTACTGCAGAGCCTCGTAAGAGGCTACCATCTTCCCCAGAAGGCGAATGCATAGATACACCGATATCCGTGTTTGTTTTAGAAAATCCCGCACCATTGATTGGATTACCAATGCCTTTTCCAATGGAAGGAATACCTTCTGTACCTCCGTACCCAGTATCATCCCCAAGAACGGAAGCCTCTGTGTTGGTTCCAGTTGGGATTTTGGTAAGTTCAGGATCCACACGTGATCCTGGAGTAGTCGGGTTGAGAGGACAATGCTGTCCAACAACCTCTCCCTGGATGGTGCTTTTATCAGCAGGTCTTCCAGGTACGGTATAATGTTCACTCCCTGCTTGCAGAGGAGAAACATCATCTCTGCCATTACCTTGGTAAACACCCTTGGTGCCGTGGAGAGGCCTGGAACTGGTAGTGACAGTCCTGCAGTGCAAACCATAGATAAGCCTGATGAGGCGGTCAAATCGGAATATGAAGGTATGCATCCTTGATGTCCAGAGACACCAGAAATTCCCCTTCCTCCAGACCTGAGATCACCGCTCTCAGAGACTCCATCTTGAACTTGAACGGGTTCAGTGACTTGAGGTTTAAAATGGGCCTTACCGAACCGTCCGGTTTCGGTACCACAAACAGGTTGGAGTAATAACCCTTGGTTTGTAGTTGGAAGTGTAACTGGGACAATGACCTGAGTATGTACCAGTTTCTGAATTGCTGTCTGCAAAGTCATACCTGCTTCCGGAGAAGCTGGTAAGCCTGATTTGAAGAATCTGTGAGGTGGGAGTTCCTGAAACTCCAGTCTGTATCCCTGGGCGATAAGGTCCTTGACCCAGGGATCCTGGCATGATGTTGCCGAAACGTGACTGAAATAATGTAACCGGGCTCCCACCTGCCTGTCTTCCAGGCAGTGTGGTCCACCGTCGTGCTGAAGGCTTTGAGGAAGCAGATCCGGAGGTATGTTCCTGAGAACCTACAGCTGCTAGTTTTCTGGATTTACCTTTATTGCCTTTGAAGGCTGTAGAAGAACCTTTTGGTTTGCCTTTAAACTTCGCTGTCCGAAAGGACTGCAGTGTTGGAGCAGAGTAGGTTTTCCTAGCTGGGGGTGCTGCGGAAGGAAGGTATATAGACTTACCCGCCGTAGCTTTGGATATTCACATATCCAGTTCATCTCCAAAAAGGGCCTCGTCTGTGAACGGTAGGCTTTCCACGCCTTTTCCGGAATCCGCATCAGTAGTCCACTGGCGCAGCCACAAGCCCATGCGTGCTGACACTGCCATGGCAGTGGTGCGCGCATGGAGCAAACCAATTTCCTTTATGGCCTCCACCATAAAGTTAGCAGAGTCCTGAATATGCTGTAGGAGTAAAATGATCTCCCCCTGGGCAAGGAATCTAATCCATCAATTAGATTACCTGACCACTTAGCAATGGCCTTAGTGATCCATGCACAAGCAATAGTAGGTCTCTGGGCCACACCAGCAGCAGTATATAAAGATTTGAGAGTGGTCTCAATCTTGCGGTCAGCCGTTTCCTTTAAGGATGCTGCCCCAGGAACAGGTAAGACTATCTTACGTGACAACCTAGATACCGATGCGTCCATAATCGGCGGGTTTTCCCATTTCTTTCTATCCTCCAGAGGAAAGGGAAAGGATGTAAATAAGATTTTAAACCTACCGGTAAATCTTTTTCTCGTAGTCCGTAGAGGATGCTGGGACTCCGTAAGGATCATGGGGATAGACGGGCTCCGCAGGAGACATGGGCACTTTAAGAAAGACTTTGACTCTGGGTGTGCACTGGCTCCTCCCTCTATGCCCCTCCTCCAGACCTCAGTTAGAGAAACTGTGCCCAGAGGAGACGGACAGTACAAGGAAAGGATTTTTGTAATCCAAGGGCAAGATTCATACCAGCCACACCAATCACACTGTATAACTTGTGATATACTATCTAGTTAACAGTATGAAGAACAACATATCATCGGCCCAAAACCGATGAAACTATAACATAACCAATAACTATATACAAGTCTTGCAGAAGTAGTCCGCACTTGGGACGGGCGCCCAGCATCCTCTACGGACTACGAGAAAAAGAATTACCGGTAGGTTTAAAATCTTATTTTCTCTAACGTCCTAGAGGATGCTGGGACTCCGTAAGGACCATGGGGATTATACCAAAGCTCCTAAACGGGCGTGAGAGTGCGGATGACTCTGCAGCACCGATTGAGCCAACAGGAGGTCTTCCTCAGCCAGGGTATCAAATTTATAGAACTTTGCAAAGGTGTTTGACCCCGACCAAGTAGCAGCTCGGCACACAGCTGTAGTGCCGAGACCCCTCGGGAAGCCGCCCAAGACGAGCCCACCTTCCTAGTGGAATGGGCCTTAACCGATTTCGGTAACGGCAATCCTGCCGTAGAATGCGCCTGCTGAATCGTGTTACAGATCCAGCGAGCAATAGTCTGCTTTGAAGCAGGGCCGCCAACCTTGTTGGCTGCATACAGGACAAACAGCGCTTCTGTTTTTCTGATCCTAGCCGTTCTGGCCACGTAAATTTTCAAAGCCCTGACCACATCAAGGGACTCGGAATCCTCCAAGTCACGTGACGCCACAGGCACGACAATAGGTTGGTTCATATGAAAGGATGAGACCACCTTAGGTAGGAATTGAGGACTGGTCGGCAACTCCGCTCTATCCATATGGAAAACCAGATAGAGGCTTTTATGTGATAAAGCCGCCAATTCCGAAACTCGCCTAGCCGAAGCCAAGGCTAACAACATGACCACCTTCCAAGTGAGATATTTCAACTCCACTGTTTTAAGTGGTTCAAACCAATGTGACTTAAGGAAACTTAACACCACGTTAAGGTCCCAAGGCGCCACCGGAGGTACAAAAGGAGGCTGAATATGCAGTACTCCATTCACAAAAGTCTGTACTTCAGGTAAAGAGGCCAATTCTTTTTGAAAGAAAATGGATAAGGCCGAAATCTGAACCTTAATGGAGCCTAATTTTAGGCCCAAATTCACTCCAGTTTGTAGAAAGTGAAGAAAACGGCCTAGATGGAATTCTTCCGTAGGAGCATTCCTGGCCTCACACCAAGAAACATATTTTCGCCATATTCGGTGATAATGTTTAGACGTCACGTCCTTCCTAGCCTTTATTAGCGTAGGAATGACTTCATCCGGTATATCTTTTTCCGCTAGGATCCGGCGTTCAACCGCCATGCCGTCAAACGCAGCCGCGGTAAGTCCTGGAACAGACAGGGACCTTGATGTAACAGGTCCTGCCTTAGAGGAAGAGGCCACGGATCTTCTGTGAGCATTTCTTGCAGATCCGGATACCAGGTCCTTCGTGGCCAATCAGGAACAATGATAATTGTTCTCACTCCTCTTTTTCTTATTATCCTCAACACCTTGGGTATGAGAGGAAGAGGAGGAAACACATATACCGACTGGAACACCCACGGTGTCACTAGGGCGTCCACAGCTACCGCCTGAGGGTCTCTTGACCTGGCGCAATACCTTTGTAGCTTTTTGTTGAGACGGGATGCCATCATGTCTATTTGGGGTAGTCCCCACCGACTTGCAATCTGCGTGAAGACTTCCTGATGAAGTCCCCACTCTCCTGGATGCAGATCGTGTCTGCTGAGGAAGTCTGCTTCCCAGTTGTCCACTCCCGGAATGAACACTGCTGACAGAGCGCTTACATGATTCTCCGCCCAGCGAAGAATTCTGGTGGCTTCGGCCATTGCCACTCTGCTCCTTGTGCCGCCTTGGCGGTTTACATGAGCTACTGCGGTGATGTTGTCTGACTGGATCAGAACTGGTCGATTGCGAAGTAAGATCTCTGCGCGACGTAGGGCGTTGTATATGGCCCTTAGTTCCAGGATGTTGATGTGAAGACAAGTCTCTTGACTTGACCAAAGTCCTTGGAAATTTCTTCCCTGTGTGACTGCTCCCCAACCTCGGAGGCTCATGTCCGTGGTCACCAGGATCCAGTCCTGAATGCCGAACCTGCGGCCCTCTAGAAGGTGAGCACTGTTTAGCCACCACAGGAGAGATACTCTGGCCCTGGGGGACAGGGTGATCCGCTGATGCAATTGCAGATGCGACCCGGACCATTTGTCCAATAGGTCCCCTTGGAAGATCCTTGCATGGAATCTGCCGTATGGAATGGCTTCGTATGTTGCCACCATCTTTCCCAGAACTTGAGTGCAATGATGTACTGACACTTGTTTTGGTTTCAACAGGTTCATGACTAGAGTCATGAGTTCCTGCGCTTTTTCCGTCGGAAGAAAAACCCTTTTCTGGTCTGTGTCCAGAATCATGCCCAAGAAGGGCAGACGAGTTGTAGGATTCAGCTGCGACTTTGGAATATTGAGAATCCAGCCGTGTCGCTGTAACACATTCAGTGAAAGTGATACGCTGTTCAGCAACTTCTCCCGTGATCTCGCTTTTATGAGGAGATCGTCCAAGTACGGGATAATCGTGACATCCTGCTTGCGCAGGAGCACCATCATTTCCGCCATTACCTTGGTGAAAATTCTCGGGGCCGTGGAAAGCCCAAACGGCAACGTCTGAAATTGGTAATGACAATCCTGTACCGCAAATCTCAGGTACGCCTGATGAGGAGGATATATGGGGACATGCAGGTATGCATCCTTTATGTCCAGAGATACCAAAAAATCTCCCCCTTCTAGGCTGGTGATGACCTCCCTGAGCGATTTCATCTTGAACTTGAACCGTTTTAAGTAAAGGTTCAGGGATTTTAAATTTAAAATGGGTCTGACCGAACCGTCCGGTTTCGGAACCACAAACAGAGTTGAGTAGTACCCCTGCCCTCTTTGAAGCAGGGGAACCTCTACCACCACTTGTTGAAGACACAATTTGTGAATCGCATGTAACACTATCTCCCTTTTCAGGGGTTGTTTCGGTAGGGCCGATTTGAAAAACCGGCGAGGAGGCTCTTCTTCGAATTCCAGCTTGTAACCCTGGGAAACTATTTCTATTGTCCATGGAGCCACTTGTGAGTGGACCCAGACGTGGCTGAACAGTCGAAGACGTGCCCCCACAGGAGCAGACTCCCTCAGGGGAGCCCCAGCGTCATGCGGTGGATTTTGCAGAGGCCGGGGAGGACTTCTGTTCCTGGGAACTAGCTGTGTTATGCAGCTTTTTCCCTCTGCCCTTACCTCTGGCAAGAAAGGATGATCCACGTGCTCTCTTGCTTTTATTGGAACGAAAGGACTGCATTTGGTAATGAGGCGCTTTCTTAGATTGTGAGGGAATATATGGCAAAAAATTGGATTTACCTGCCGTAGCCGTGGAGACGAGGTCCGAGAGTCCCTCTCCCAACAATTCCTCACCCTTGTAAGGCAACAACTCCATATGTCTCTTGGAGTCGGCATCACCAGTACACTGTCGGGTCCATAAGACACGCCTAGCAGAAATAGACATAGCGTTTATCTTGGAACCCAGTAAACTCTTGTCTCTTTGAGCATCCCTCATATACAAGACCGCATCTTTTATATGCCCTAGGGTCAATAAAATGGTCTTCTTATCAAGAGTCTCAATATCCGTTGATAAGGAATCTGTCCATGCTGCTACAGCACTACAAACCCAGGCCGACGCAATAGCCGGTCTGAGTAACGTACCAGAATGTGTGTAAATGGACTTCAGGGTAACCTCCTGCTTGCGGTCAGCAGGATCCTTGAGGGTAGCCATATCTTGGGATGGAAGCGCTATCTTTTTTGATAAGCGCATAAAGGCCTTGTCCACCCTAGGGGAGGATTCCCACCGTATCCTGTCCTGCGACGGAAAAGGATACGCTGTTAGGATCCTTTTGGGAATCTGCAGTTTTTTGTCTGGAGTTTCCCACGCTTTTTCCCATACTTCGTTCAGCTCATGTGAGGAGGGAAAGGAGACCTCAGGTTTCTTTCCTTTATACATGTGTACCCTCGTGTCAGGGACAGGAAGTTCCTCAGTGATATGCAACACATCTTTTATTGCGATAATCATATATCGAATACCTTTAGCCACCTAACATTTGCACTTAAAACATTCCACATATCCATCCAGTCCGGCGTCGGCACCGCCGACGGAGACCTAACATTCATAAACTCCCCCTCCTCCTTAGGTGAGCCCTCAACCTCAGACATGTCGACACACACGTACCGACACACCACACATACACAGGGAAGCTCTTTTCTGAAGACAGGTTCCCCACCAGGCCCTTTGGAGAGACAGAGAGAGAGAGTATGCCAGCACACACCCCAGCGCTATATGACCCAGGAATAACACAGTAAATTAATGTTTACCCAGCAGCGCTGTTTTATGTATCTGCACCAATTATGTGCCCTCCCTCTACTTTAAAACCCTCTGTCACCGTGTGTCAAGCAGGGGAGAGTCTGGGGAGCTTCCTCTCAGCGGTGCTGTGGAGAAAAATGGCGCTGGTGAGTGCTGAGGGAGAAGCCCCGCCCCCTCGGCGGCGGGCTTCTGTCCCGCTCAATTTTTTCAATACATGGAGGGGGCTCTTTTTATACATGTACAGTGCCCAGCTGTACATGTGTATATACATCTGTGCCATAAGAGAGGTTTATATTGGCTGCCCAGGGCGCCCCCCCCACCCCCTGCGCCCTGCACCCTTACAGTGACCGGAGTGTGTGAGGTGAAGTGGAGCAATGGCGCACAGCTGCAGTGCTGTGCGTTACCTCAGTGAAGATTCAAGTGTCTTCTGCAGCCTCAGATGGGTCTTTTCCTCACATACTCACCCGGCTTCTTTCTTCCGGCTCTGCGAGGAGGACGGCGGCGCGGCTCTGGGACGGACGGCGAGGGTGAGACCTGCGTACCGATCCCTCTGGAGCTAATGGTGTCCAGTAGCCTAAGAAACAGAGCCCTGAACTCAGAGAAGTGGGTATGTTTCTCTCTCCTCAGTCCCTCGATGCAGGGAGTCTGTTGCCAGCAGGCTCCCTGAAAATAAAAAACCTAACAAAAATGCTTTCTGACAGGAAACTCAGGAGAGCTCCTGAAATGCACCCAGTCTCCACTGGGCACAGTATCAAACTGAGGTCTGGAGGAGGGGCATAGAGGGAGGAGCCAGTGCACACCCAGAGTCAAAGTCTTTCTTAAAGTGCCCATGTCTCCTGCGGAGCCCGTCTATCCCCATGGTCCTTATGGAGTCCCAGCATCCTCTAGGACAGAGGTTCTCAAACTCTGTCCTCGGGGGCACACACAGTGCATGTTTTGCAGGTCTCCTCACAGAATCGCAAGTGAAATAATTAGCTCCACCTGTGGACCTTTTAAAATGTGTCAGTGAGTAATTAATACACCTATGCATCTGCTGGGTTACCTGCAAAACATGCACTGTGTGGGCCCCCGAGGACCGAGTTTGAGAACCTCTGCTCTAGGACGTTAGAGAAATTAACCTTTTAGGGATCTGAATTTTTTTTGTCAGGATTAGCCCAAGTTTCTTCAAACAGGGCATTCAATTCCTTTGATGCAGGAAAAGTAGCTGAGGATTTCTTTATTACATTAACAAAAGATTCCTCCTCTACCTTGTCAGGAATGTGCAGGACATTTCTGATAGCTTCTATCAGGGCCTGTATTCCTTGTGACAGGACAGCATCCCCCCCACTTGCATCCACTTCACCCTCCTCTGGGTCTGATGTATCGTCATCAGTATCAGCCTGCATGAGCTGGGCCAGAGTACGCTTTTGTGGGCAAATGGCAGGGGTTTGAGACATTGGTATGGGAAAAGAATTCATCAGGTAATCCATAGACTGTCTTAAGTATTGCGTCTCTTTCACAGTATGGGCTAATTTAGTAGAAATATTAGATATCATCCCCATTATGGAATCTAACCATGGGGGTTCTGGCCCACTAGCCTGAGAATGTGTACTGTTCTGGGTACACGGTAGCGAGTCCCCAGGGGAGGACAGACACTCTGCTGTGCAGGACACACAGTCCGTGGACATGGTACTGTGAAGGGTCCCACCCACACGCAGAAGGTGAAACACAGTATAACCTACACAGAGCCCGCAGGTAAACAGAGAAATAGGAGCCAGCCACACCGCGCCCCTGTAGCTGAGTAAAAACACAGCTGGGTCGCCACACTAAATCCCTTCAGAGGACTTAGTATACTACATCCTCCTCCCCTTACTATGACCCCCTGGTACCGATGAGGAGACGTGGAGTCTTCTTGGAGGAACTGCGCGTCCCTGTGATGCCTGCCAGTATGAGCTACAGAGGGAAAATGGCGCTGGTGAGCTGCTGGATCAGCTCATAGTGAAGCCCCGCCCCCGTAATGGCATGCGGATTCCCGGTCTTTTTTATACTGACCTGAGGTTTAGAGCGCTTAATCCGAGGGTTAAAATCCTCTGTAAGCTGGATGGCCAGTGTGGGTATCATTGGTGGCTCAGCACGCCCGTCACAGCGGGACACACACAGCCGCATGTCATCCTGAGCCTCCGGAGCGCAGCCTGCATGTCAGCGCTGCGCTCCAACCCTCATGCCGCCATTTCCGAGTAGAAAACTCTTCAGGAGCTTCCCTAAGCGTGACCGGTTTATCCGGGCACATTTTCTAAACGGAGTCTGGTAGGAGGGGCATAGAGGGAGGAGCCAGTGCACACTATTGATTTCTTAAAGTGCCCAAGGCTGCTAGTGGACCCGTCTATACCCCATGGTACTAATGTGGACCCCAGTATCCTCTAGGACGTAAGAGAAACCCCCATGATGTCTTCCAATTAAGTGAAAACAAAGTCTATAAGTCTTTATAACACCCCCTCCATTACCAACAGGTCTATTCGTTACACAAGTATTGAAGCCAGAGCTGGGCCCACACATACGTGGGGCACGCGGCTGAGTAAGGCACCACACTGAGGAGGGCGCCGGGTAGCAGGAGTCAGACATCGCATATGCTCCTGATTGGAACCGGCGCCTTCCCTGACCCTTTCAGCAGCGGGGAGACTGGCAGGCGGTGGTGAGCCACGGTAAGCAGCACTGTTGGTGCTGGGGGCATATCTGTATCTGGCACTGGGGGCATATGTGTATCTGGCACTGCAGATTGTCTGACCACGCCCATGTAAATCTGGCACTGCAGATTGGGGTAGAATTGTCTGACCCGCCTCTTTTTTTGTGAGACCACCTCCCATTTTTGTGGCACGCGCTATCCCTTTAAAAATGTATCCCATCAAAAGGCACCAAAATTTTTATTTGTTTACAAAAAAAATAGGCTTGGGCCGGCCCTGATTGAAGCTGTGCTACCACCAACTGTATTATTTTGCACTAATACTCTCCCCCCTCATGCCTGCTACGTGATGGCGCTTTCCAGGTGCATCTCTGCTCCTTTCACCGTCCCAAAAATACAAGATGGGAAATGGGGTTACTGAGCAGGCTGTGCTTTGTTCTTCCTTTCACTCCCATCCCCACAACCACCACTTTTAAAAATTCCATTACCAGAGAAGAAGCATGGTAAATGTAACAGTACGTGATAGTGCAGCCAGATTTGGGCCTGCTTAAAACATGAGATTTAATATCTGAGCACTGTAATATTACCTAGGCGGCAACCTGCGCTACAGGGCTTTGGGAACTGTAAAACAGTATTACCTAATAAGTGGTCCTCATTTACCAAGCTCTTGTAGACACCTGTTGGTTATATAGGGATCTATTCATGAAGCAATGAAAAGAGTGGAGAAGTGAGCCTGTGGAGAAGTTGCCCATGGCAACCAATCAGCTGCTCCATAAAATAGGATTTTGGTACCTACTGGTAAATCCTTTTCTCGTAGTCCGTAGAGGATGCTGGGGTCCACATTAGTACCATGGGGTATGAACAGGTCCACCAGGAGCCATTGGCACTTTAAGAGTTTAAGAGTGTGGGCAGCTCCTCCCTCTATGCCCCTCCTACCAGACTCAGTCTAGAAACTGTGCCCCAGGAGACAACATACTTCGAGAGAAGGACTTAACACAGATAGTGGTGAGATTCATACCATCCTGAGCCTCCGGAGCGCAGCCTGCATGTCAGCGCTGCGCTCCAACCCTCATGCCGCCATTTCCGCCGGCGACCCGCTAACCGGGACGCCGGCGCTGTACTCACCACTCTTCTATCTTCGGCTCTGTTAGGGGTGGCGGCATGCTGCGGGAGGGTACACTCGCCGTGGTGGGGCTTGCGAATGACCCCCTCAGGAGCTCAGTGTCCTGTCAGCGGAGAAACAGGACCATTAACTCTTTAGGAAGTGGGCCGTTTTCCCCCCTAAGTCCCACGAAGCAGGCATGCTGGTGCCCTCCAGACCTGCCTGTAAAACAACAAACAGAAAATAAATGTAGAAAACTCTTCAGGAGCTTCCCTAAGCGTGACCGGTTTATCCGGGCACATTTTCTAAACGGAGTCTGGTAGGAGGGGCATAGAGGGAGGAGCCAGTGCACACTATTGATTTCTTAAAGTGCCCAAGGCTGCTAGTGGACCCGTCTATACCCCATGGTACTAATGTGGACCCCAGTATCCTCTAGGACGTAAGAGAAACCCCCATGATGTCTTCCAATTAAGTGAAAACAAAGTCTATAAGTCTTTATAACACCCCCTCCATTACCAACAGGTCTATTCGTTACACAAGTATTGAAGCCAGAGCTGGGCCCACACATACGTGGGGCACGCGGCTGAGTAAGGCACCACACTGAGGAGGGCGCCGGGTAGCAGGAGTCAGACATCGCATATGCTCCTGATTGGAACCGGCGCCTTCCCTGACCCTTTCAGCAGCGGGGAGACTGGCAGGCGGTGGTGAGCCACGGTAAGCAGCACTGTTGGTGCTGGGGGCATATCTGTATCTGGCACTGGGGGCATATGTGTATCTGGCACTGCAGATTGTCTGACCACGCCCATGTAAATCTGGCACTGCAGATTGGGGTAGAATTGTCTGACCCGCCTCTTTTTTTGTGAGACCACCTCCCATTTTTGTGGCACGCGCTATCCCTTTAAAAATGTATCCCATCAAAAGGCACCAAAATTTTTATTTGTTTACAAAAAAAATAGGCTTGGGCCGGCCCTGATTGAAGCTGTGCTACCACCAACTGTATTATTTTGCACTAATACTCTCCCCCCTCATGCCTGCTACGTGATGGCGCTTTCCAGGTGCATCTCTGCTCCTTTCACCGTCCCAAAAATACAAGATGGGAAATGGGGTTACTGAGCAGGCTGTGCTTTGTTCTTCCTTTCACTCCCATCCCCACAACCACCACTTTTAAAAATTCCATTACCAGAGAAGAAGCATGGTAAATGTAACAGTACGTGATAGTGCAGCCAGATTTGGGCCTGCTTAAAACATGAGATTTAATATCTGAGCACTGTAATATTACCTAGGCGGCAACCTGCGCTACAGGGCTTTGGGAACTGTAAAACAGTATTACCTAATAAGTGGTCCTCATTTACCAAGCTCTTGTAGACACCTGTTGGTTATATAGGGATCTATTCATGAAGCAATGAAAAGAGTGGAGAAGTGAGCCTGTGGAGAAGTTGCCCATGGCAACCAATCAGCTGCTCCATAAAATAGGATTTTGGTACCTACTGGTAAATCCTTTTCTCGTAGTCCGTAGAGGATGCTGGGGTCCACATTAGTACCATGGGGTATGAACAGGTCCACCAGGAGCCATTGGCACTTTAAGAGTTTAAGAGTGTGGGCAGCTCCTCCCTCTATGCCCCTCCTACCAGACTCAGTCTAGAAACTGTGCCCCAGGAGACAACATACTTCGAGAGAAGGACTTAACACAGATAGTGGTGAGATTCATACCAGCTCACTCATACAGGCACATCAAGTCAACTAGCTTGAACTAATCAGCAAACGGCTGAAACATTACTTACCCAGTAACAATGCAGTACGCAACTAAACAAAGTGATACTGAACCAAATAACAATTAGCAGGAAAACGAAGCGCTGGGCGGGCACCCAGCATCCTCTACAGACTACGAGAAAAGGATTTACCGGTAGGTATCAAAATCCTATTTTCTCTAACGTCCTAGAGGATGCTGGGTTCCACATTAGTACCATGGGGATATACCAAGGCTCCCAGAACAGGAGCCAGAGCATGGAGGCTCCTGCAAAACTGATTGACTGAACGTCAGATCATCAGAGGCCAAAGTATCGAACTTGTAGAACCTTGCAAACGTGTTTGACCACGACCAAGTTGCCGCTCTGCAAAGTTGTGTTTCCGAGACACCCCGGGCAGCCGCCCAGGAAGACCCCACCTTACGAGTAGAGTGGGCCTTAACCGAATTAGGACACGGTAGTCCCGCCGTAGAATAGGCGTGCTGGATAGTGAACCTAATCCAGCGAGAAATAGACTGCTTAGTAGCAGGACACCCAATTTTTTGGGGATCGTACAGGACAAACAGAGTCCGACTTCCTGTGACGAGACGTTCTCTTCACATAAATCTTCAGAGCCCTCACGACATCCAAGGACTTAATCGAGGAGTCAGTAACCACTGGCACCACGATAGTTTGGTTGATATGAAATGCTGAAACAACCTTCGGAAGGAACTGCGGATGAGTCCGGAGCTCAGCCCTATCCTCATGGAAGATCAAGTAAGGGCTTTTGAATGACAAAGCCCCCAGCTCGGAGACACGCCTGGCAGAAGCTAAAGCCAACAAAGTGACCGCTTTCCAAGTAAGAAATTTGAGCTTCACTTCCTGTAGAGGCTCAAACCAATCCGACTGGAGAAATCGCAATACCACGTTAAGGTCCCAAGGCGCCGTAGGCGGCACAAAGGGAGGTTGGATATGCAGAACTCCCTTCAAAAAGGTCTGAACCTCAGGGAGGGCAGCCAATTGTTTCTGAAAGAAAACGGACAGGGCTGAAATCTGGACCTTCACAGATCCCAACTTCAGCCCCATATCCACTCCTGCCTGCAGGAAAAGTAGGAAACGTCCTAGATGAAATTCCACCACAGGAAACTTTTTGGACTCACACTAAGAAACATATTTCTTCCAAATACGGTGGTAATGTTTTGACGTTACCCCTTTCCTAGCCTGTATGAGGGTAGGAATGACTTCTTTCGGAATGCCCTTCCGAGCAAGAATCAGGCGATCAACCTCCATGCCGTCAAACGTAGCCGCGGTAAGTCTTGATAGGCGAACGGTCCCTACTGCAACATGTCCTCTCGAAAAGGAAGAGGCCTCGGCTCTTCTTGCAGCAGATTCAGAAGGTCCGCGTACCAAGCCCTTCTAGGCCAGTCTGGGGCAATGAGAATCGCTTGAACCCGTGTTCTACTTATGAGCTTTAGGATTTTTGGGATGAGAGGGAGGGGAGGAAACACGTATACCGACTGGAACACCCACGGAGACAACAGGGCGTCCACTGCCACTGCCTGTGGGTTCCTCGACCTGGAACAATAGCGCCGAAGCTTGTTTAGATGAGAGGCCATCATATCTATTTGGGGTCGCCCCCAAAGATCTGTTACCTTGAACACCTCCGGATGGAGACCCCACTCTCCCGGATGGAGATCGTGTCTGCTGAGGAAGTCTGCTTCCCAGTTGTCTACTCCCGGAATGAAGATGGCTGACAGCGCCAACGCATGCTTTTCCGTCCAGAGGAGTATCCTTGTGAACTCTGACATTGCCGCTCTGCTCTTCGTTCCGCCCTGTCGGTTTATGTAAGCCACTGTTGTTACGTTGTCCGACTGTACTAGAATGGCCCGGTTTCTTAGAAGAGGGGCCGCCTGAAGAAGACCGTTGTAGACGGCTCTTAGTTCCAGTATGTTGATGGGCAGGCTGGCTTCCAGGCTTGACCAGCTACCTTGGAAGGTCACCCCCTGAGTGACCGCTCCCCAGCCCCGGAGGCTCGCATCCGTTGTTAGCAGGACCCAGTCCTGAATCCCGAACCTGCGGCCTTCCAGGATGTGAGGCAACTGGAGCCACCAGAGGAGAGAAATCCTTGCTCTTGGCGACAGACGAATCTTCTGATGCATGTGGAGATGTGAACCCGACCACTTGTCCAGGAGATCCAGTTGGAAGGCCCGAGCATGAAACCTCCCATACTGGAGAGCCTCGTAGGAGGCCACCATCTTTCCCAAAAGGCGAGTGCACTGATGAACCAACACCCGGGGTGGCTTCAAGACATCCCGGGACCATGGATTGGATCACCAAGGCCTTGTCCCACGGAAGGAACACCCACTGTACTTCCATATCCAGGGTCATTCCCAGAAACGACAATCTCCGGGTCGGTTCCAAATGTGACTTTGGGAAATTCAGAATCCACCCGTGGCTCTGAAGCAGCCGTGTTGTGAGAGCAATGGACTGCAGCAGCTGTTCCCTGGACGACGCCTTTATCAGGAGATCTTCCAGGTAAGGAATGATGTTAACACCCCGCTTCCGGAGCAGCATCATCATCTCCGCCATCACCTTGGTAAACACTCTCGGCGCTGTCGAGAGGCCAAACGGCAGGGCCTGAAACTGAAAATGACAGTCCAGCATTGCAAAGCGGAGATAAGCCTGATGTGGTAACCAGATCGGAATGTGAAGGTACGCATCCTTGATATCCAAGGATACCAGAAATTCCCCCTCTTCCAGACCTGATATCACCGCCCTGAGAGACTCCATATTAAACTTGAACTCCTTTAGAAAAGGGTTCAGTGATTTCAGGTTCAGGATGGGCCTGACCGAACCATCCGGTTTCGGTACCACGAAAAGGTTCGAATAGTAACCTTTTGCCAGCATGTGCGGTGGGACTTGCACAATGACTTGTGCCTCTACCGGCCTTTGAACAGCCTCCTGTAGCACTGTGCTGTCCTCCAACAAAGTTGGCAAGCCCGACTTGAAAAACCGAAGAGGGAAACTTTGAAATTCCAGACTGTATCCCTGAGAGACAATATCCACCACCCAGGGATCCAGGCTGGAGGAGACCCAGACATGACTGAACTGTCTGAGTCTCACCCCCACGGGCCCCACCTCCGGGCCGTCACGTCCACCGTCATGCAGAGGACTTAGGGGTACCCGAAGCAGGCATTTGGTCTTGGGAACCTGCAGCGGCAGGCTTCTTGGACTTAACCTTACCTCCCCTGAAGAAGGAACTGGAAGATTTGGCCTTTCTGGTCTTGTTGGGCCGAAAGGACTGCTGCGAAGCTGAGGCGAAGGACCTCTTCGGAGCAGTAGCTGCGGAGGGAAGATACGGAGACTTACCCGCTGTAGCGGTAGATATCCACACATCTAGGGCTTCCCCAAAGAGAGCCTGACCTGTACAGGGTAGCGACTCCACACTTCTTCTGGATTCCGCGTCGGCCGACTACTGGCGGAGCCACAGTCCCCGAAGAGCTGAAACAGACATGGAAGAAATTCCCGCCGCTATGGAACCCAGGTCCTTCATAGATTCTACCATAAAACCTGCAGAATCATGAATGTTACGTAAATACAATGCAACGTCATCCCTATCCATTGTATCCAAATCCTCCATCAAGGCAGCCGACCATTTCACTATAGCCTTAGCAATCCAAGCACTAGCAATAGTGGGATGTAATATGGCCCCTGAAGCAGTGTACATTGATTTCAGCGTATTATCAATTTTCCTATCCGCCGGCTCCTTTAAGGCGGTAGAATCCGGTACCGGCAAAACCACCTTTTTTGAGATTCTAGATACAAAAGCGTCAACAATCGGCAGGTTTTCCCACTTTTTTCTATCCTCCTCAGGGAAAGGAAAAGCTACCAGAATCCTCTTAGGGATCTGAAACTTCTTTTCAGGATTCACCCAGGCCTTTTCAAATATAGCATTCAGCTCTTTTGACGCAGGGAAGGTTAGCAAGGCTTTCTTGTTTTCAGTAAAGAAAGTCTCCTCAACCTGCTCAGGTGTGGTATCATTAACATTTAACACATCCCAGATAGCCTATATCAACAATTGTACCCCCCTTGCAAGAGATGCGGACCCCCGCAACACATCCCCATCACCATCTGTAGTGTCAGAATCTGTATCCGTGTCGGCTTGTGTTACCTGCACAAACGCACGTTTGTGTGGGTATATAGCGGGGTGACCTGAGGTACCTGACAAGGGCCACACAGCCATAGAGGACTGTAAGACCTGGGTTGCCGACTCATTACTGGTAACCCTGTCAGAAATCTGAGAAATCCAATTCCTGATAGAGGAAAACCACTCTGGTTCCCTTGCTGGAATCTGTGCTAAACCAGTGCTATCCTGATTGCATGGAATGGGATCATCCTGTGAGGATAAATCCTCAGCAGCATATGACACTGTATCTCTGGACATTGCTGCTAGTGACTCCCAAACAAACCACACACACAGGATGGGGTAAGACAGAGTTTCCCCCCCAAGAATGGCAAGAGAGAGAGACAGAGATTGGAGCCAACCCACACCAGCGCCCAAATCAAGGAAAAAAAACCCTTTTTTAGCGCTGACTTGTGCACCTTAATAGGACACACAGTCAAGTACT